>NW_015505828.1:134468-149201 GCF_001515645.1 Sinocyclocheilus grahami
TTCATTGTAAATGTAAAAATATAAAATAGAATTGTTTTTGTTGTTGTTGTTTTCTGGTAGTGTAAGTAATGTTTATTTAACCAGGAACCAAAAAAAAAAAATTTAAAAAAAAAAAAAAATTAAAAGGGAAAAAAAAAAAAAAAAAATATATATATATATATATATATATATAAATTCCCAGCTACTTTCCAAGGCACCATCTCTCATGCTCTCTTAGTGTAATTTGAATTAATAAAGTAATAAAAACTAATAAATATATTAAAGCAATACAGACAAAATAATAATAAAAACACAATAAAATTACCACAACGTTAACCAAAATTAAAGTGAAAGCAGAAAATAGTAAACAAAAAAAATGAATTCAAAATATAAACCAAACTATAACAGTATATTAATGATTAACTACAGTAAATTAACATTGCTTGAGATAAATGTAATTGAAATAAAATATATATATATATATATATGAAAAAAGTATTGTTTTTCTTTACTTTAACTTGAAGTACTACAATAACAAAAAAATATATTAACACAAACAATATAGACATATTTAAAAAGAAAATGAAAGCTAAAAAAAATGAAAATGAAAAAAATCTAAAAATAAAATATAATTTGAAATATTAACAAAAATTATAATAGTGTATCAGTGATACTACAATAACAAAAAAAAATATATTAACACAAACAATATAGACATATTTAAAAAGAAAATGAAAGCTAAAAAAAATGAAAATGAAAAAAATCTAAAAATAAAATATAATTTGAAATATTAACAAAAATTATAATAGTGTATCAGTGATACTAAAATAACACTGTTGCAACATCACATCATTAAAAAAAATGTTTTCACCTTATCTAATGTCATTTGCATTTGTTTGTGTGTTTGTGTGTGTTAGACATTGACGAGTGTTTGGACGCGCTGCAGTGTCCCGGTCAGCAGTGCCTCAACTCTCCGGGCTCGTATGAGTGCGTTCCCTGCAGAGACGGACACAGCATGCAGAACGGACGCTGCTCAGGTCAGACGAGCCTCCGAATACAGAGCAAAGCCTCAGTCTGTCTAAATACTTACTGTGCACACTTTCAAGTCATCTTGAAGTTCTCTGAGTGCAAACAGCTGCGACTCTTAAGAGCATCATGCCACAGAATAAAGGCTGTAGTGCAGAAAGTTGGCTTTGGCAAGTGAACGCCTTCAAATGTGTCAGAGCTTCGTTCCTCACACTCGCTCTATCGCTGCTTCCTTCCTCTCTGATCTGATGACCTACAGATGGCAGGACTCGTGTTTGAGCACAACCATCTAATATCTGCCTGAAGTTTCACACTGAGAAAGTGTCCGGGTCGAGGGAGGGTGAAAACTCAAAACTATATTTATATTATTATATAAAACTACTGTGCATGCTACAGCAAACTAGCATAACACATTTCAATAAGAATAAATCATAAAATGTTAAGAAAATAAATATAGTTTTCATTAAAGAAATAAACACATCAAATGTTAATAAATAAATGAATCATGAAATGTGTCTGTAAATAAATAACATCATTTATTTATTCATGTTATTGACATATTTCACGACTTATTTTTCAAAACCTACATTTATTCATTTTCTTAAGACATTTCATGATTTATTTAAAATATTTATTTTATTGACACATTTAATGATTGTTTTTTAAATATATATTTATTCATTTTATTGACACTTTTTCATGATTTATTTAAAAAAACATTTATTCTATTTTTTTTTTACATATATTTATTCATTTTATTGTAACATATTTTTCATTGTATTAAGCTATTTCTTGATTGATTTAAAATATTTATCTTATTGACTAATTTTTTTAAACCTTTATTTATTTGATGTTGATATTAAGAGTATTTGATGACACATTTCACACTTACATATTTATTTATTTTGTTGAAACATTTCATGATTTCATGGTTTATTTGTGAAAACATTTATTTATTTGACATTTCCGTATTTATTGACAATTTTAAACATATATTTATTAATTTTATTGACACATTTAAAGATTTATTTTTTTAAAACATTTATTTGACATTTAACTTTTTTTTTTTTAAGCATATAGTATAATTAATAATTTTATTGACACATTTCATGATTTATTTTTTTTAAACATATTTATGTTTCTGACACATTTCATAATTTATTTTTTTATTTTAAATATATATGTATTTTTGTTGCTGAAAAAAAATCAAGATTTATTTGTTGGCATGTATTTATTTATTGACATATTTCTTGATTTATTAATTTACAAACATATGTATTCATTTTATTTATTTATTGACACTTTCAATGAAACATTTATTTATGACTATGGCACACAAAATCCTCCACAAGCGTTTTACGCTGATATCTTAAAGGCACAGTACAGCATAAATCAGCCTGTTTGATTCAAAGGGACAGAGAGAAGGTATACAATGCTCATGAAAACTAAATCATGACTATTTTTGGTGCAAAGCGCTTGACTGACATCATAAGAAAGCGACAAGGCAGAAGATAAAGTGATATGCATCGTGGCAGACCAAACCCAGGTCATGTTGTCAGACACTTATTAGATCTATGGCTCAGCATTGTCCCTGCTAACCCGTGCTGTTTGTTTTCGCCTCAGACATTGATGAATGTGCGAGTCCTCACCTGTGTGGGCCGCAGAGCGTGTGCATGAACACAGACGGCTCGTACCGCTGCGACTGCTCTCCGGGATACAGAGCGGCCGGGCCGCGGCGCCAGTGCCGAGGTCAGAGAAATATTACATCCATCCTCCGCTTTATACTGTCTCATCATGTGTGAGTTTGTTTTTAACACACTTCTGTCTGGCTCAGACATTAACGAGTGTCTGGAAGGAGATTTCTGCTTCCCGAGCGGAGAGTGTGTGAACACGGATGGATCGTATAAGTGTGTTTGCGCGCAGGGCTACAAGAGCGCCGCTAACGGGACGTCCTGCCAAGGTATGAGCCCAGACGTGATGCACAAAACCTGTCGGGCACCGGTGTTTTTCTGAGCCACCTTGGATTTGGCTTTGGACCTTGTCATTAGGGAATAGTTTCTCTCTCTTGAATGTGAAATGCTCCTTAATTCTTAGACGGAATGATTCTGTTCGCATAACTGCATTAATCAAACATCTGGAGTAAACATGTCTCCTTTCAACACGTCCGCCACACACCCGCTGAGATCAAATCAAGATAATTAAATTGAAATTTATATTGTAAGTGCATATACTTTCATAAAAAATATTTAATTTTATTTCAGTAATTATTAAAAATGTAAGTCCAAACCTATATGACCTATATTATTTTTAACTGACACATTTCATGATTTATTTATTTTAAATATATGTATTTGTTTTAATGGCATATTTATTTTTTGACGTTTATTTATTGACACATTTTATATTGATTATTTGTTTACCGACATTTCACAGTATTTAGTCATTTATTTATTTACATTTTATAGACCCTTTTAATTTACTTAAATATGTATTATTTATATATTTATTTATTTGTAATTATTTATATATTTACTGACATTTGTGTGTATTTTTTTATTATTATTAGAAACTTTTAATCAAAAATGTATTTATTATGGCACTCAGAATCCTCCATAGGCATTTTACACTGAAATCTTAAAGGCACAGTACAGCAAAAATCAGCCGGTTTGATTCAGAGGGTCAGAGAGAGGGAGTACATTGCTCATGAAAACTAATTGTGGAAATAGGTGGAAAATAAAAGACGTGTTTTTGCACACTTTTTTACAAACCAAAGAGCAACTTTCAGTAATTTGGCTAATTTGACTTAATGCGCAGTTCAGCTCAATCCGAATCGTCCAGAACAGAGCACAAATGTTGTGAGACTGAGCATCACTGATGGCTTCTGTGTGGGATGATCTCATGCATTGTGTGCGTGTGTGTGTGTGTGTGTGTGTGTGTGTCCAGATGTGGATGAGTGTGTTCAGGAGGGAGTTTGTCAGGATGGCCACTGCACAAATACTGAGGGATCGTTCCTGTGCCACTGCCAAACTGGCTTCACCACCAACCCAGAGAGAACAGTCTGCCTGGGTAAAACACTCTCACACACACACACACACACACAGGTTTGTTTTTATGGTTTATGGGGACTCTCCATAGGCGTAATGGTTTTTATACTGTACATACCGTATTTTCTAGTGCCCTACACCAACCCTTCCCCTAAACCTACCCCTCACAGGAGACTTTCTGCATTTTTAGATTTTCAAAAAAACTCATTCTGAATGATTTATAAGCCTTTTGAATTACGGGGACACTGAAAATATCCTCATAAATCACCTTCTCGTTGTAATACCTGTCATACCCATGTTATTATACAAATTTGTGTCCTCATAAACCACATAAACATGCACACACACACACACACACACACCAAATGTTACTTGTATCACATTTTTCTATTGGGGAAAAATTAATCCAGTATGTTACAATTTCATACTGAAAAAAAAAGAAAACAAAAATTAAAAGTATTAAAAGCTACTCTAAAAGCAGATATATGAATTTATTTGAATACAGTTCCAATCCTATTTCCTTAATTGAATTGACAAGAAATGACATCCAATAAATCTACAATCAAATACAATACAATCACTTTTGTGGCCTGGCTCATATTTATTTATTTATTTATTTATTTTAAATGTTTTTTTAACAATGACAGTATTGGCAACAGCAATTTAATTTAATTTAATTTAATTTAATTTAAATGAGGGACAAATTAGTACAACATTGTTATGATTTAACTAGAACAATTAAACAAATTACTAAAATGTGGATGTTTAAGTGGAATATTTTGTATTTTAGATTTTGTCTTACGTGAAGTTAAAAGGTTTTATTTACATAAAATATATGCAAAGTAAATAAAAAAGATATGGCCATGATTTTAAATTAAATTAAACTAGTGATTTAACTAAATTATTTAACTAACTTAAAACCAGGGAATGAATAATATAAAATTAATAAACACATGCACAATAGAACTTTTTTATTCCCTATTGAGTGGAAACTAAAGTCTGAGCAGATTAAACTATTCAGCACTCCCAAAAAAAGGATAAAGTCATTATAGAGACATAATAAAAAGTTTAAAGGTATTATAATTTGAAATCAGAATTATTGTTTTCATCTTTTTCCCTTTGCTTTATTTCTGCTTAAAATGTGACCTTAATAGCAGAAGCTCCCATCCGGCGAGTAAATTGTAGCTGTGTCACACTCGCTGCCATCATGCATGGATGAGTGTGTGTGTGTGTGTTTGCTCTGCAGATGTGAACGAGTGTCTGCACTCAGAGGGGCTGGTGTGTGGATCCCAGCGCTGTGAGAACACCATCGGCTCGTTCCGCTGTGACGCATCCTGCCAGCCCGGATACCACATCACCGCCTCCGGAGAGTGTGTGGGTGAGTCGGTAAATCACACACACACACACACACACACACACACGTGCAGAATGACAGCGGGCTCTCTCTCACAGACATTAACGAGTGCGCTAACGAGACGGTGTGCGGACATCACGCCTTCTGCCAGAATCTGATCGGCACGTATCAGTGTCTGTGTGACCAGGGCTACGAGTCCACCGGCGACGGACAGATGTGTGTGGGTGAGTGCATCACTGCAGGAAAACAAGTGCACTTCAGCACGCTTTAAAAAAGAGGAGTTACAGAAATGATATACTTCATACTTACACTTAAACGTATACTTAACAGAATTTACTGAAGTGTGAACTTCATGTAATATTTCCAGTCACTTAATTGCATGGTATTTACAATTAAATGAAAATGTTTTATATTTCAAATTTATATAACATTCAATTTAAAATTAACTACTTAACTACTTAAGTGGGTCAAGTGCTGTTTAGACCCACTTAAGTAGGACTTCAGTACATCTTTATATGTAATTTAATTTTGTAATTACATATTTGTAATGATGAAGTTGCAATTTAGTACATTTAAAATATATTAACTTTAAATTTAATATCTATCACACTAGAGTTAAAACTATTGTATATGCAAGCACTTTTAATGTGCTTTAGTATGTTAGTCAACACATCAAAATAAGTGTACTTAAAAGCACAAGAAAAAAATGAAGGATTGTTAAGGAACTTTAAGGATTTAAAATGTACTTTAAAGTAAAACTTTTAATTTGACATTGTAACAAAGTGCACTTTTTAAAAGGCTACTTAAGTGGCTATATATCTATTTTTCTATTATTTTGCATATCATTTGTGGGGTTTAGTATAAATAAAATACAGTATAATGAATAAAACAAGGGAACAAATTAGTACAACATAACCACAAATTAATAAATAGTGTGGAATAATTATTCAATTGTGGCCACAATATCTTTTTTTCTCCTCCACATGTTGTGTGGAAATAAAATAAAATAAAATAAAATAAAATAAAATAAAATAAAATAGAATAGAATAGAATAGAATAGAATAGAATAGAATAAAATAAAATAGAATAGTATAATGTGCCCACAATGTATTTAAAACGAGGGAACAAAATAATTAAAAAATGTTTACTAATTAAAAGTGATGAGGATTATTTTTAAATTGTCTTCCATATGTTGTGTGCATTAAATTAAATTAAATTAAATGTGGGAACAAATTATTACAACGTGCTCACAATTTAATTAAAATAACAATTTAATGTATTAAAAATTGGCTACTAATTAATAAATCAAGGGGATTATTGTGGCCATGATACTTTCAAATAAAACTTTAAAATATTTTGAATTTTTTTAAACATTTTAAAATTATATTTTATTTTTTAAGAGTGTATTTATGTGTGCTAAGAAACATAGTCATGAAAGTGTCTCTCTTTAAGTTCACTTAAGTGGCCTTTTTATTTAAAGTACAGTTTTATTTTAAGAAAATATACTTTTAAGATTTGAAGTGCAGTGCAAGTGCACATTCAGTACAATTAAGCACACTGCTTTCTCACAAGAGAAAGTTAAGTTTATTCTTAGAAAGTCTGTCCCTTTCTGCGCAGACATAAACGAGTGTGAGACGATGCAGGGTGTGTGTGGCTTTGCACGCTGCTGGAACGTCGAGGGCTCGTTCACGTGTGAGTGTGAGAACAGACAGGAGGAATTCGACCCGCTCGCAGGCCAGTGTGTGAACAGAGAGAGCACAGGTAACACACACACACACACACACACACACACTAATGGGCCTTCTGTTTCAGTGCTGCTCTCTACTGGTAATACTATAACTACTGCTAATAATGATGATGATGATGATGAAAATAATAACAGTATTAATACGTTTACTTTATATTGCTGTGATAAAGGCACCTTTTATAACATAAGCATGTGCATACCAAACAATATAACAACAAACACAATGCCTTTGTTCCAAAAACAAGTCAGCTGCTTGGCTTTCCGCTGCCTAGTTAGCAGCCTTCTAAGTGACCGATGTAACACTCTACACAGGCAGCAATTCTGTGTCATACAAGTAACAATCCTCAAGCAAATACTGGGCAAATAATCTACTTTTATTTCAATTGAACTAGCGATACCTTCTTTTTTCATTTGAAATAATATTATCCCTTGGAAATATTTAAGTACACTTTAAAATACCTTTAAAAAGAGTACTTATTATGGAAATAATGTACTTTAAAACAATATACTTAAGTGTAAATTGAGTGTGAATTTTTGGACACTTAACTGCGTGTTATTTACAAATAAATGTTAATGTATTATATTAAATGCAATTAGTTGAACTTAAGAGTGCTTATTGACCCACTTAATAGGACTTCAGTACGTCTTTATATGTCATTTCATAATTACTTCTATTACTTTTAAAAGTGTACGTCTTTAAAGCATGACAAAATATTATTTAAACATAATTATTTAAAATATACTTTAACGTACAGTGTATTTTACGTCATTACAGAGTGAATTTGAAAGTCTACTTAAGTATGTTAAGAAACCGTCTCTCTTTAAGTGACTTAAGTGACCTTTTATTTAAGTAATATTATCTGCAAGTGCAGTTTTTTTTTTAATGCTAAAAACCAACTAGTTAATAGTGAGAATTGGTCCTTAAAATGAAGTGTTACCGTGAGTGGATTCGCTGCAGGTCGGTCGGGGCCGTCTGGCGGAGACTCCTCGTCCTCAACTGGCCACGGTTCGTCTGGATCGTCCGGCTCTCTGCCGCAGACTCGACCTGGAGAAACGAGAGAGTGTTACTATGGCGTATCTGAGCCGTACTCCTGCAAGATACTGGCCCCAAACACCACGCTGCAGGAGTGCTGCTGTACAGCGGGACAGGGCTGGGGCCTCATGTGCCAATATGACGTCTGTCCCGAGACTGGAACAGGTGAACAAACACACACTAACACTGAAGAAATGCTGCATCAAGTGAGTCTGGCCTTGGGAAAAAGAAATGCACTTTAGCATACTTTTAAGTACTTATTATGGAAATAATATACTTTAAAATTATGTACTTAAAAGTGAACGATTCAGTGTTGTTAGTGTCATTGAAATACTATTATAGTTTTTATTCATATTTTGAATGTTTTTATTTTCCATTTGAATTTTAGTTGATTTCATTAAGTAAAATTTTTGGTTTTAAAAATGTTGTTTTGTGTTTTTGTCATTTTTGGCCTTTATGCCACCAGATTATGATGTCTTTTTTTCTTTTAGTGTCTATATAGTTTCTAATAATTTTTATTTCAGTTGAAGTTTCAGTTATTTTAGTACATCGTTAAAATTAATTAAAATGATAAATATTGCATTGGCAACTAGCTGAAAAAAAAGTTTTTTAAATATTTTATTTTATTTCAGTTAACGTTTATTTTATTTTAAGTATCGACAATGTTTTTTTTTTCAGTTTCAGTTTTATTTTTGGTTAACTATAATAATGAATTGAATACAATGCTTTGGACACTTAATTGCATTTTATTTAATTAAGATTTTATAGTAATTTATATTAAATGCAATTAGTTGAACTTAAGAGTGTGTTTTTGACCCACTTAAGTAGGACTTCAATACATCTTTATATGTAATTTCATAATTCTATTGTCTTTGAATTTAAAATATATGTTAATGTAACTTCTATTAACTTCTAAGTTTATCCAAGTTAATAGATCTACACATTATCCAAGTTGCAGTTTAGTACATTTAAAATGCATTAACTTTAAGTACTTTGCATGTGCTTTAGTATGTTAGTAAGTGTCTCTAAATGTGTTTCAATTTCATTAATATCATGTTGTCTGCTAGCACAGTTTTAAAAATATACTTTTAAGATTTGAAGCACATTACAAGCGCACATTCAAGTGCACTTCTTTTCCACCAGCATGAGTTTCTCACTTTTCCCTCCTCATCAATATCTCTCCGTTCAGCGGACTTCCAGTCGTTGTGTCCCAGTGGAAGAGGGTACGTCACCACGGAAACGGGAGCGTTCAGCTACAAGGGTAAAACTCACACACGGACAGACTCTGGTAGTCTCTAGTAGTTGCTGTTTCTAATCTGAGTGCGTTGGCCTCCGGACAGATGTGGACGAGTGTAAGCTGTTTGACCCGGAGGTGTGTAAAGGCGGCGTGTGTGTCAACAACATTCCCGGCTATGCCTGTTACTGTCCCAGCGGATTCCACTACGACACGGATCTGCTGGAGTGCATCGGTCAGCCTTTAAAACACTAGTGCCGGCTGGGATAGATGTCAGATCAGCAGACAGTGATGTGTGTGTCTCTCTGTCTCTCCTGTAGATAATAATGAATGTGAGAGTGAGGAGACCTGCACTGGCGGTCAGTGTGTAAATACACTGGGAATGTTTTACTGTACATGTGCGCCCCCTCTAGTGCTGGACGACACACAGCGCAACTGTGTCAATGCAAGCGGCCTCGCTGAGGGTGAGAGATGCACAGACACACACAGACTACAACATGACCTTTTCTGACTGCCACTGGTTTTGATAACATCTAGTAACCACCAATATTTCATGTGGGCCATTTTTATATTTAAAAAAAAAATGTCCCTATGGTAATGTAATTATATTTGATTATATATATATATATATATACACACACACATACATTTGTTTGTGTGTGTGTGTGTGTGTGTGTGTGTGTGTGTTAAGAGTTTCATTTGAAAGAGATTATTTTTTATTTAAAAATATGTTCCCTATGATAATGAAATTATATTTGATTTTACTAGCATACATTTTAGTATATATTTTTAAATGAATTATATGTCAAGAGTTTCATTTTAAAGGGATAGTTCAGCCAAAAATGAACCCTCATGTCATTCCAAACACATAAGAATTTAGATTTTTAAAAAACACAAATAAAAGTTGTCTTTTCCACCAAATTCCAAAAGGAAAAAGTGCACTTTAAATACCCGGATGATGCACTTAATCAACCAAAAAATACAAAATAAAAATCAATCCAAACAACAAACACTGTGAAAGCAGTGTGCTTAAATGTACTGAATGTGCAATTGTAGTGTAAAGTATGCTATTAAAAACTGGACTTGCAGATAATATATTATTGAAATAAAAGACCACTTAAGTGACTTAAAGAGAGACACTTTCATGGCTGTTTCTTAACACACTTAAGTAGCCTTTTAAAAAGTGCGCTTTGTAATAATGTCAAATTAAAAGTTTTACTTTAAAGTACATTACGGTTTAATATTATTTTGTGGTGCTTTAAAGAAGTACACTTATTCTGATGTGTTGACTAACATGCTAAAGCACTTGTCAAATACTGGAATACTGTATATTTTTAACTGTAGTGTGTTAATTACATTTAAAGTTAAGTACTAAATTACAACTGCATTCCATTCAGCAGTAACATTAACCGTATTTCAAAGACAATCGAAGTAATCCTGAAAAAAAGGAAAAAGTGCACTTTAAATACCCGGATGATGCACTTAATCAACCAAAAAATACAAAATAAAAATCAATCCAAACAACAAACACTGTGAAAGCAGTGTGCTTAAATGTACTGAATGTGCAATTGTAGTGTAAAGTATGCTATTAAAAACTGGACTTGCAGATAATATATTATTGAAATAAAAGACCACTTAAGTGACTTAAAGAGAGACACTTTCATGGCTGTTTCTTAACACACTTAAGTAGCCTTTTAAAAAGTGCGCTTTGTTATAATGTCAAATTAAAAGTTTTACTTTAAAGTACATTACGGATTAATATTATTTTGTGGTGTTTTAAAGAAGTACACTTATTCTGATGTGTTGACTAACATGCTAAAGCACTTGTCAAATACTGGAATACTGTATATTTTAACTGTAGTGTGTTAATTACATTTAAAGTTAAGTACTAAATTACAACTGCATTCCATTCAGCAGTAACATTAACCGTATTTCAAAGACAATCGAAGTAATCCTGAACTGACCGTACATATAAAGAAGTACTGAAGTCCTGATTTGAAGTGGGTCAAATCAAAAACTGTAAAGTTTGACTAATTGTGTTTATTATGAATTTAAACTATAATATAATAATTTTATTGCAAATAACATGCAGTTAAGTGTCCGAAACATTTAGTTCACACATAAAAAAAAATTAAATAATTATATATATATATATATATATATATGCTAAAGTGTACTTTTTCAGAGGTGAAAAAATATCCTTTTTTTTTTTGTTGTTTTTGTCTGTTTAGATGTTTTAAGACTGGAATACACTATACGACTTTTAAAATCTGACCAGGATTTTTAAAACACCCAGTATCATACACTTGCCAACTTTGTAACCAGTCACAGAGGAAAGCCTGGCCATCATACACTAAACGAGTGAGGATCATTTACACACTGCCAGACTTTAAAGTCATTCCGATCACAACAAACTCACACAGAAACGTGCGTCTTGTTTCTAGGAGACGCGTGACAAATGAAAACAATGTGTTCTAAAATCAGCTCAAAATATCAAACATCTGTGATCTCCTCCGACTGGATGGAATCAGAGTCTGGGACCATCATACACTATGCGATTTTCTATGAAATCTGTCAACTCCAATCTGCAGACTGGCTCTGACTTTTGGCAGCTATCGCCGACTTCTCCAGACTGTCAATCGGGGAGAAATCATGTAGTGTATTCCAGCCTTTAGTTTCTTTGAATTTTAATTCAGTTAATTCTATTTTCAATCATTCCAATAAAATCCTTATTCTCATACTTCTTTACTTTCTGAATTTTGCCCGACCCTCAGACACTCATTCGGTTTCACTCTTTAACTCATTTTCATTTGTACTCCTGATTAGAGGCCTATGAGGCCCTGTGTAATGAGTTCGGTCCTCCTCCTTACTCTCCTCGTTACGATGAGCGGTACAGCCCCCCAGAGTACCCCGAACCCCTGCCGGGACGCCCAGACTACATGCCACCTAATTATGATGACTACAGTCCTGTGGGAGCGAGTGGACGGCGGTCGGGGCTGAGAGGCAGAACACCCAGCACATACGGACTCCCAGACGCCCCCTACAGGCAGCCGGCCACAGGGTGAGTTGGTCATTTGAACGATGCACTACTAATAACCAGCTTGTGTGTAAGCAGTGTTAATTTTGACAGCAAATTTTTATTTAGTTTTAGTCCTAGTCTTTTGACTAAAATGCCATTTAGTTTTAGTCATATTTTAGTCATCTGAATTGTTTTTAGTTTTAGTCTAGTTTTAGTTGACTAAATCTACAGTAAATTTAGTCGGCTAAAATCTAATGGGTTTAGTTACGGTGTAATGCATTTATTAAGCATTTCTCTAAAATTTCCAAACTCATTATATAGGTTTGATATTAAGGTTTTATCATGATAGACACCGATTTGACTGTGGTGACGCAGAACATGCCTTTATGTTAAAATGAAATAAATCAACTTCTCATAAAGAACAAGAACATGATCTTCTTAATGAAGTACCAATGGTTATATTATATATATATATATATATATATAGTAATCAACTGTGTTTACATGAATACTCGTCAAAACGGACAATTCGACATCATTTTGTGTGTAATTCTCCGTTCATGCGACGCGAGAGAGTACTTGCGTGAGAGGCGCTTTCTGTGTGTGTGTGCTTCAGTGTCTGCGCTCAGAAAACCGGACCGAATTGAGTTCTCTCTTGCGTCGTTAGATTTATCCATATGTCTGCTCTTCTCTTACTTCCACATATTGACATTTCTGAACGTTTTATGTGATGTGCAGCAAGTGTATGTTAGCTTATGTCCCGCCGGTTCATATGTACGCATCTAACCTCCCAACCATGCAGCAGATTCCTTCTGAATGAATCTCTTCCCAAATCGTCCCTCCCTAACATTTTCGTCTAGTTTTTATTAGTTGACGAAAATGTCAATCAATTTTCGTCATAGTTTTTGTCATTCAAAAAGAGTTTTCTTCTCATTGTCGTCGGTGAAAAAAATGTTGTTGACGAAAATGATGACGAAAATTATTCGTCAACGAAATTAACACTGTGTGTAACTGTGCCCGACTTATCTCCAGTGGAAGTCGTTACTATGAGGAGGACGATTATGAAACCGCGCCCGGCCCTCCTTTCGACATCCCGGATCCTCGCGGCGAGCGGATGTTCGACGCGCGACCCCTGCCGCCCCGTCCAGACGGGCTTCCACTCAGCTTGGCCCCGTTTCCGGAAAACTCCCCATACAGCGAGGCAGAGGAGGCGGAGTCATGGAGAGCCCCGCCCCCATTCCCAATGTTTCCCGAGATACGGGAGGGACCACGACGAGTCTATGAGCGTGAGTCCAAAATATGAAGATAAGAGATTAGAATAATGCAAAAAACATACTAAACCAGTCCAAAGTGGTTTACTGGTCTGGTTGCTGATTTTAGATTATAACTCACAGAAGTTGTCTATACTGCAAAATGAATTGCTTACTTCTTTTTGCAATTTTTTTGTTGTTTATGATACAAACATGCACTGAACAGAACTTCTGTGCCTCTCATTGGCCATGTGATTCATAAGCTCAACAGAAACACGTAAGATTGGTTATAATGAAGTGAAGTGAAGTGACATGTGGCCAAGTATGGTGACCCATACTCGGAATTAGTGCTCTGCATTTAACCCATCCAAAGTGCACACACACACAGCAGTGAACACACACACACCGTGAACACACACCTGGAGCAGTGGGCAGCCATTTATGCTGCGGCGCCCGGGGAGCAGTTGGGGGTTCGGTGCCTTGCTCAAGGGCACCTCAGTCGTGGTATTGAAGGTGGAAGAGAGTGCTGTACATTCACTCCCCGCACCTACAATCCATGCGCTCACTCAACCAAGCGTTCTAACCACGACCTCGCCCCTCCCCACCCCCCAACCATTCACATTTCTGTAGGCGGGAATTCTTTGTAATGAAATTCTAATGAGCCGCTTTGTGATATCATAAAGCCCGGAAACCAAACGCTGTAGTCCAAACGAGCCGTTTGCTGTAGTTCTTGAAAATTGATTTTTAAAAACCGAAATATCTCCCTTTGGAGTGGACTTTGAGATTTGTAACTTTCTAGATCTTTTTTATGCCCAAACATACACACTACACACCTTTAAACTTTGAACTCGTATGTAGTGTACGAACACAGAAGCAGCTGTGATTCCTGTGTGTGTTTTAGGGAGATATGAATCCTACGGGAGTCTGAGTTCAGAAGAGTGTGGCATTGTCCACGGCTGTGAAAATGGCCGCTGTATCCGCGTGGAGGAAGGTTACACGTGTGACTGTTACGACGGCTATCAGCTGGACATCACTAGCATGACGTGC
>NW_015505828.1:150028-152409 GCF_001515645.1 Sinocyclocheilus grahami
TCTGTGGGGGAAATGCAGTCGTGAACTGCTATTGTACATTTTTAATACATCTCAGATGTTTGTTACATATTTTTATATGTACGTTTTTGATATCTTCTGTGCCGTTTGGAAATATATTTGTACACACTGCCACTGATCACGAAGTGTTTGTTTGTTGACAAGCTTCCTAAACCCCAGTCTCTTCATTTCCAGCTGGAGGATGATGATTTTTTTTCCTCTAAACGTGGCCGATATAATTTAAATCCCGTTGTTGTCATTCTTAGGCCGTCTCTCTTTCTCTCACGTGCTTTGTTTGAGAAGGTTTGTAACCAGCTTATCTCTGTGTGGTCCTAATGTGCCTAGTGTTTATATGAATCCAGCTCATAAGTCCTTTTATAGGCCAATCCGCCCACATCACACAGCCAAGCCGATTACCGTGTTCACTTCTCTCCTAATGTACTTCGGTGGATTGCAGCGAGCAGCGGAATATCAGCTTTCTCTCTATTGTGGCGTGTGTTACTGACCAACAGTGTAGTGGAGGATTTCAGTTTTCCCCGTAAACTTCCTCTGATCCTCCTTTGTTGATAATGTGTGATGAGTGTGTTGAGGTTAAACACGGCCTGAACTGGACTCACTCTCTCACACACACACACACACACACACACACACAGCGAGGCCAGGTTTGAATTGGCTGCTGAATGTTTATGGTGGAGTTTTAGGTCAAAGTTCTTGGATTCAGTTAAGTTTCCACTGACGTCACCATGTAGTGCCACAATCATTGATTGACACGCTTCAGTTACTGCTACGGATAAACTACAAGCTATTGTAGATTTGTTTTGTTTTTTTGGGATTGCAATTTTTCATTTTTATCATGACAAATAATTTCCCCCTGAAATTTAAACTTAATGTAATGCTAAATAAATACAGTAATGAAAATCATACTCTCCAGACACATTTTTTAAAATTGAAATAAAAATTCAGTACAACAAATACTACCATGATATATGCTTTCAGATACTTTACAATTGAAATAATTTAGTTTATTTATTTTACATTTTCCTGAAAAAAGTATCACAAAAATGTTCTGCAGCACAACTGTTTTCAACATTGATAATAATCAGAAATGTTTCTCGAGCAGCAGATCAGCATATTATACTGATTTCTGAAGATCATGTGACACTGAAGACTGGAGGAATGATGCTGAAAATACAGCTGCGCATCACAGAAATAAATTAAAGTTTACAATATATTCACATAGAAAACAGCTATTTTAAATTGTAATATTTCACAATTTTATTTATTTATTTATTTTTTAAAATAAATGCACCCTTGGTGAGCAGAAGAGACTTCTTTCAAAAAACCTTTGCCCTGCTGTGTATATATATATAACCACAATAACATTTTGGAATCTTTATTCAATATTTATTAGATTAATATTTATTTGAATTAACATGTATTTTACAAAAAAACTAAAAATAAATAAATAAATTCGCTAGGTTTAACTAGCACAATGAAATGCAGATCAAATAAATGCTACATTGCTAAGCATGACACCTTCAAAAACAAACTTTTTAATTATATTGTATGCTTTTATTTTATTTTATAATGTTTAACCTTATATGTGTGTGTGTGTGTGTGTGTCTGTGTCTGTCTGTGTGTGTGTGTGTCTGTGTCTGTGTGCGTGTCTGTGTAAAAATTCAGTACAACAAATACTACCATGATATATGCTTTCAGATACTTTACAATTGAAATAATTTAGTTTATTTATTTTACATTTTCCTGAAAAAAGTATCACAAAAATGTTCTGCAGCACAACTGTTTTCAACATTGATAATAATCAGAAATGTTTCTCGAGCAGCAGATCAGCATATTATACTGATTTCTGAAGATCATGTGACACTGAAGACTGGAGGAATGATGCTGAAAATACAGCTGCGCATCACAGAAATAAATTAAAGTTTACAATATATTCACATAGAAAACAGCTATTTTAAATTGTAATATTTCACAATTTTATTTATTTATTTATTTTTTAAAATAAATGCACCCTTGGTGAGCAGAAGAGACTTCTTTCAAAAAACCTTTGCCCTGCTGTGTATATATATATAACCACAATAACATTTTGGAATCTTTATTCAATATTTATTAGATTAATATTTATTTGAATTAACATGTATTTTACAAAAAAACTAAAAATAAATAAATAAATTCGCTAGGTTTAACTAGCACAATGAAATGCAGATCAAATAAATGCTACATTGCTAAGCATGACACCTTCACAAACAAAACTTTTTAATTATATTGTATGCTTTTATTTTATTTTATAATGTTTAACCTTATATGTGTGTGTGTGTGTGTGTGTGTGTGTCTGTGTCTGTCTGTGTGTGTGTGTGTCTGTGTGT
>NW_015505828.1:152658-202692 GCF_001515645.1 Sinocyclocheilus grahami
TGTGTGTCTCTGTGTGTGTGTGTGTGTGTCTGTGTGTCTCTGTGTGTGTGTGTGTGTGTGTAATAGTAAAAAAAAAATTGTAACATTGTTTTGTAACTGCATTGTACCATGCATAGTTTTTATGATTATTATCATGACAAATACATTTTCCCCGTAAACTCTCTGTATGCAGATTAGAGACTTTACAGACATTTTACTTTACATACAGACTTTACAAAACAAAACATTTACAGACTTTTGCATTGTATATGATTTTATTTTCTAATATAATTTCTTGTTTTATAGTATAATATAACTTCTTGTTTTGATTTCTGAGTGAAATACGACCCTGCCATTTCTTGTCAGTTTCTTTCAGCCTGTGTGTTGACTTACCTGTGTTTTGGTGTGTGAGTGTGTCTGAAGTGTGTGTTAGTGATAGTGAGAGTCAGCAGTCTGTCCGATTACCTCTCATGACACTGCAGTAAAGAACACAGCTCCTGATCTCACACACTGCATGCAAGTGTCTACCAGAGAGATGAGCGCTGGAGGGCCGAGTCACTGACTCCACACGTGTGTGCTCGGCATCGCTGTGGAAAGCCATCATGCCGTGTGTGTGTCACACTCTCACTAAATTATGCCAAATTCAATCTGAATTTGTTGCTGAGGAGGCCTCTCCTGGATTAAGGCCTGTGGGGAACGAGACAGGTGTTCCTGGCCGGCCTAGACGCTAATCCTCTCACCTGCGCTGGGTCAGAAATGGGTCAGTGTTCCGTAACACTCCAAAAGAGGGTCATCACCTCACGCCCCAAACCGGGTCAACATCTCACAGCCGAGCGGAGAGCTCTAATCCTCCTCACACTGCAATATAAGAGTGTGAGTTATAAAAGACTGAAAAGCTGTAATCGTTATGTAATGGATAATGTGCAGCTGGTCTTGTTTACTCTGCGATAATAACTGTACATGATCCTCCTTATTTCATGCTAAATCATAATAAACACTATACTTGGGAATGAAATGTTGATTGTGGAGAGAATATGAGCACAGCTATGAAGTGTTATTTGAGTATAACTGAGATACTAAGATAGTTTTTTATTCATATTTTGAATTAGATTTTTTTTTTATCTGTGAAAAGTTGGACAAAATGTTATAAAAAATATATATTTTTACATATATTTTGAATTTTGCCCTGCATTGGGGTTGTATTTTAGGTTTTTTTTAGGGTTAATGTCCCTAAAATTAATAGAAATATATTAATGGAAATATATATATATATATATATATATATATATATATATACACCTTATTTTCCCGTAAGAGTGGGTACAGCCAATTGTAAATGTAATGTGTCTGGCTTCCGTTGTCATTCACTTTCAACTATTTTTGGTTGTATAAAAATAATATTTTTTATGATTTTGACATTTTTTAATGAATATATTTAAAACAAAGACAGATTATGCATCTTTCTATAAAGATTACAATGAATAATAAATATTTCAGACTCTGCACTATTTCTAGGTCACTAATCAAATTGGTGACATTGATCATGTGACTCTATCATCTGACACTCGGATGTTGTTCTTCCACTGAAGCATGAAAATGGTCGTCAGGTTGTACACAAACATGTGGATCTTTCAACTTTCCACTGAAATTGTCCTGATAATCATTTGTATATTTACATGTAGCAATGGCTCATAGAAAATGTCTCTCTTTGTGTAATAAGGTTATGCAGACATAAGCATTGCATCATAGTGTGTGTGCGTGTGCGTTTGCGTGTGAGTGTGAGTGTGTGTGTGAGTGTGAGTGTGAGTGTGAGTGCGTGTGCGTGTGCGTGAGTGTGTGTGTGTGTGAGTGACAGTGTGAGTGTGTGTGTGTGAGGGTGTGTGTGAGTGTGTGAGTGAGTGTGTGTGTGTGTGAGTGACAGTGTGAGTGTGTGTGTGTGAGGGTGTGTGTGAGTGTGTGAGTGAGTGTGTGTGTGTGTGAGTGACAGTGTGAGTGTGTGTGTGTGAGGGTGTGTGTGAGTGTGTGAGTGAGTGTGTGTGTGTGTGAGTGACAGTGTGAGTGTGTGTGTGTGAGGGTGTGTGTGAGTGTGTGAGTGAGTGTGTGTGTGTGTGAGTGACAGTGTGAGTGTGTGTGTGTGAGGGTGTGTGTGAGTGTGTGAGTGAGTGTGTGTGTGTGTGAGTGACAGTGTGAGTGTGTGTGTGTGAGGGTGTGTGTGAGTGTGTGAGTGAGTGTGTGTGTGTGTGAGTGACAGTGTGAGTGTGTGTGTGTGAGGGTGTGTGTGAGTGTGTGAGTGAGTGTGTGTGTGTGTGAGTGACAGTGTGAGTGTGTGTGTGTGAGGGTGTGTGTGAGTGTGTGAGTGAGTGTGTGTGTGTGTGAGTGACAGTGTGAGTGTGTGTGTGTGAGGGTGTGTGTGAGTGTGTGAGTGAGTGTGTGTGTGTGTGAGTGACAGTGTGAGTGTGTGTGTGTGAGGGTGTGTGTGAGTGTGTGAGTGAGTGTGTGTGTGTGTGAGTGACAGTGTGAGTGTGTGTGTGTGAGGGTGTGTGTGAGTGTGTGAGTGAGTGTGTGTGTGTGTGAGTGACAGTGTGAGTGTGTGTGTGTGAGGGTGTGTGTGAGTGTGTGAGTGAGTGTGTGTGTGTGTGAGTGACAGTGTGAGTGTGTGTGTGTGAGGGTGTGTGTGAGTGTGTGAGTGAGTGTGTGTGTGTGTGAGTGACAGTGTGAGTGTGTGTGTGTGAGGGTGTGTGTGAGTGTGTGAGTGAGTGTGTGTGTGTGTGAGTGACAGTGTGAGTGTGTGTGTGTGAGGGTGTGTGTGAGTGTGTGAGTGAGTGTGTGTGTGTGTGAGTGACAGTGTGAGTGTGTGTGTGTGAGGGTGTGTGTGAGTGTGTGAGTGAGTGTGTGTGTGTGTGAGTGACAGTGTGAGTGTGTGTGTGTGAGGGTGTGTGTGAGTGTGTGAGTGAGTGTGTGTGTGTGTGAGTGACAGTGTGAGTGTGTGTGTGTGAGGGTGTGTGTGAGTGTGTGAGTGTGAGTGCGTGTGCGTGTGCGTGTGCGTGTGCGAGTGCGTGTGCGTGTGCGTGTGTGAGTGTGTGTGTGTGTGTGAGACAGACAGGTTTATGATTCTCATAGTAGGTCACTGGAGTACAAACTGTGCAGCTGAATACTGAGTCTCAGCAGTTTTCAGGCATCATGTAATCCTGCATCTGCACAAATCCTGACCTACTGACTGAACATCCACAGCCGCGCTCCCATTCCCACCAATACCAGAAATAAATAAATGTGTTCAGCTTTAACAAACTGCAACAGATTAGCCTAAACCAGTACAATTTCCTAGTAACATTTTACAGTAAGGTTTAATTTGTTAAAATTACTTGACTACATTAGCTCGGATTATTATAGTTAATTGAAACTAAAAACATAAAACAATTTATTAAATAAAATATATTTTATTTGTAAATATTTTTAAAATATATATATATTTTTTTTTCATAAAATGAAATAAAATAAATAAACTGAAATTAAATTAAATCTTCATTCTCATTTCATTCAGATGCACTAAAATAACTGAAATTAATAAAATGAAATAAAATGAATGAAAACTATTTAGAAATATTTTAAAAAGCTAATAAAAATGACAAAACAATAAAATTACTAAAACTTTCAAATTAAAATGAAAACAGAAAATATAACAATACAAAAACTATTCAAAATATTAATAAAAACTATAATACCGTAGTATCTCAGTGATACTAAAATGTTTACTAATGATAAACAATACTTATACAGTATTTAATCATCTTTGCTAATGTTAATTTCAACATTTAATAATGCTTTTTAAAATCAAAAATTATCAACATTAATGCACTGTGAACTAACATGAATAATAATGCAATATTGTAATTTATTAATTGTAATAAATTCATAAATGCATTGCTTATTGTTAGTTCATGTCAGCAAATGCATTAACTAATGTTACCAAATGAGACCTTATTGTAAAGTGTTATTAATTTTCTCCCTCTCAAAAACCACTTTAAAATCTAAAAGAACACAAGTAAAAGGTTGTACTGCAGCAGCTGAATTAGAATTAGCATTTAACTCAAATAAATAAACTTTACACTGACGTGGCCCAAAAATCAATCAATGAAATCGAGTGATATGACTGGACTAAAACTAGCAGAGATCCTGTAGTTCCAGTACAAATAACTCAAATTGGAGACTGTTTTGAGCATCAACATCGGAGGCAGCAACAAGGAAATGAAGCAGATTTGATGCGGCGGGAGAGGTTTGTTGGTGTTCACAGCCAACTGCAGATAAGGAATATCTTTATATTTATTTACATACAACAAAGGGTCACGGTCACTGTGGAAAAATAGATTAAAATTGGGGAAAATGGACAAATTTGGTAAAAATGATGAAAAGGCATCTCTGCACAGGTTCATCGTGTATTAAAGCCCACTAGCAAACTTTCTGTAAATACGGTGCTTTATGAGAAACTGGCCTTGATGAAGTGATTTGCAGTGGAGCTGTCAGTTATGAGAGCCCATCGGGGTTTTAATCAGCATGGATCTGGATTAGACGCCCGACCCGCCCACCGCAGCGCATCACTTACATAAACCTGCAGCTCAGCGTGCAGCTCCATTCCCTCTCGCCCTCCTCCCTTCATCTCAGACATTTCTCACACACAATCCCTGGGCAACTGCAGTGATGGACCTGAAGACGTTTTGCCTGAGTGACAACTTCCAGTTTCTAAACCAGCACAAGTAAGCAGGACTATTACCCTTCCTAAGTTAAATGTCTTTTTATACATCAGTCTTATACCTAAACTCTGTAGAAAGTGTGCTCTTGTCATATGTGTTATATGGCACGGTTTCAGCTCAAAGTTCTCATTAGTAATTACATTGAGAGA
Source organism: Sinocyclocheilus grahami (assembly GCF_001515645.1). NCBI lineage: Eukaryota > Metazoa > Chordata > Actinopteri > Cypriniformes > Cyprinidae > Sinocyclocheilus > Sinocyclocheilus grahami. Next base: position 157,535 of record NW_015505828.1, read on the forward strand.
GTTTTTAAAAAGCAAAATGTAGTTTTGGTGTAAGTTTTGCAACTCTTTGATTTGACTCAAAATGTCAGTAGTTAAGTTTCATTTTCAAGTTTTAATGGGCTGAAACGTTTGTGGTGTGTAATTATGGTGACACAAGCCTGTTTGAAGATTGCATGTCATTGCATTCATTATATATCATACATAAATATGCAGTACAGTATTTAATCACTATGCAATGCTTACGAAATTCTTAAAAAAAAAAACAAATCTTTAAAAATACTGTTTCTAATCTCAACTGCTTGCTGGCATGATGTTTTAAAGCTGTGCAATAATTGCCTTTCAAGGAGTTTGTGATAGTTTTGCATAATTCAGTGTTTCTACTACATGGCCTAATAACTTCAATAACCTAAAAAGTAATTATTTAATAACCTCAAATGCATTGATAGATATTGTGTTGCTTAACAGGTTGTCATGCAGTCTACGTTGAAAAATTAATATGCATAAATAGTCTACATACTGTATATCACATTAACGATCTGTTAAAAAGTCATGATTATGTATGACTACACTTTAAACCTCTGTAGCCTAGATAAGTGTAAATGTAGTTGTAAGGCAAACTAACACTTTTTAAACTCGCTCCACCTCATATCAGTCTTTTGGATCCGTCCACCTCTGATGACCCTCCGTCCCCGACCGATGCGCCGCTCAAAGCCGCCCCGCGGAGCCCCTCGTTCGGCCTGGACAGCAGCGCGACACCGTTCAGCCCCGGCAGCGCGTCGGACAGCAGCGGCTACAGCGTTTTCTCCGGGAACCCGTCTCTGAACCCGGACTCCCCGGTCAGCTCCAGCTCCATCTCCAGCAGCAGCGCTGCGGCTCTCTTCCAGCCCGTCGGTCACACAGAGTCCCTGCTGAGCTGCGACTACATCCCGTCCCTGAACCCGGGGCCCAAGCGCCTGTGCCTGGTGTGCGGAGACTTCGCGTCCGGCTATCACTACGGCGTCGCGTCGTGTGAGGCGTGCAAGGCTTTCTTCAAAAGAACCATTCAGGGTAACGACCGCAGCCACAAAACATCATTACTATGTTCATAGGACTTTCAATGGAAGTTAGTATGAACTTAAATAAGTAAAAAAAAAAAAAAGTTGATATGTTATGTAATTATTTATTTATTAAGCTCATTATTGCATATGGACTTACTAATGAAAGCTAGAAATGTATATATCACTAATATATATATATATATATAACATAAATATGCAGTACAGTATTTAATCACTATGCAATGCTTACGAAATTCTTAAAAAAAAAAACAAATCTTTAAAAATACTGTTTCTAATCTCAACTGCTTGCTGGCATGATGTTTTAAAGCTGTGCAATAATTGCCTTTCAAGGAGTTTGTGATAGTTTTGCATAATTCAGTGTTTCTACTACATGGCCTAATAACTTCAATAACCTAAAAAGTAATTCATTAATAACCTCAAATGCATGTATGGACCGCATGAGAGGAGGCCGACAGAAGTACAAGCACAGAGTGGATTCAGCGCTCTCTCTCTTCACCAAAACACATTACTCTCATCCCAGCAAACCGATCCGTGAGTCCCACCACACTCATACTAACATCCATTAAAACAGCCTTTATTCGAGTTGCAGATCATTTCGAAATGATTTATATTAACAAAAATACCTTCAGACCTGAGCATGAAGCCCAGCGTTAGAGACTGTGGTCAGTGGATTATGAGTTGAGGATTTAACCTGATTAAGGGTTTAACATCATCAATAAAACATCCTCATCTTTTCCTTTCTAGGAAACAAAGTGATCTCTCAGCTCCTCGTATCTGAACCGGCTCCTCTGAGAGCCGCCCCTGACCCCGTGACCCCTGACAGCGACCTTAAAACGCTGCTGTCCTTATGTGACCTCTTAAACAGGGAGCTGCTGGTTATGATCGGCTGGGCCAAACACATACCAGGTACACAGCCACTGGGGCTTTACTGCTTTTATACTCGACACACAGATGTGCTGAAGTTAGTTACCTGCGGTGTGCTGGCTGTGTTTGGCAGGTTTCTCTGGCCTCTCGCTGGTGGATCAGATGGCGCTGCTCCAGAGCGGCTGGATGGAGACGCTGGTGCTGAACGTGGTTTGGCGATCTCAGGGTTCGGCTGACGAGCTTCAGTTTGCGGAGAACCTGCGACTGAACGAGAGCCAGTGTCGAGCCGCAGGACTGCATGATCTCTACACGGCTCTGAGACACCTGACCTCCAAATACCAGCAGATGGGCCTCAACCAGGAGGAGGTGCTCACTCTCAAAGCCATGGCTCTGGCCAACTCAGGTATATCTATATATAAACCTCTTACATTACCTCTTAAATTATTAAACTGTAAGCTTGAGATATATATATATATAGAGAGAGAGAGAGAGAGAGAGAGAGAGAACGAGAATAGATAATGGATAATAAAATCATATTATGTTTCATTATATTATTTATAAAAATACATACACTTATATTATAATATTAATATACAAAACTATTGATAAAAAAATGTATATTACTATGCCATCTTATATTATTTATTAATACACCCTCTTAAATTATAAAAATTATAAAGCTTGATAATCAGTCAAATAAAATTAATGAAAAATGTATGTTATATTATATTACATATTATAAATGATATACAGTATATCAACTCATTATTAAAATATTTTATTATTAAATAAATCTATTTAATAATAATAATGAATTAAAAATATATTATTTGTTAATATACCCTCTTAAATTATTACAGTTTAAGCTTGATACATAAAAAAAATTATATATATATATATATATATATATATATAGATTAAATTAAATATTTATATATTCATTATTCAAATATTGTATTATTACACAAAACTAATTCTCAAGCATCGAAGCAAAGTCTTTAGTGTGTCAACATTTTTGACTGTGGTGCATGTATGAAGAGGTTATATGTTAATTCATTATGTAATATTGATGCTGTTTAAGAAGTCTTCATGGATTGCTCAAACCCTGTCTGTATCTGGTCTGTGTGACAGGAACTCTTTCTACTTCATGTTAGCTCGCATTTTCAGTCTCTGGCCAAGAAAAACCAATCAATATGGATAGAGCAGTTCAGAGCTCAGATCAATGCATCCGAACCCGCACCATTAGCTGCATCTCGCGTCTGACCCGCAGGCCGTTTACTGTCAGACGACACCGAAAAACCTAAAGAGCGTAACCAGATAGACCTTGGCTAGTCCATTAAGCATCAACAATGGATAACAAACAGAGGGTTTAACACTGGGCTCAAACACCCAAGAGCCTCGTATGACCTTGCCGATGGTTTCTTTCTTTCAGACGCAGAGAACGTGGAGGGAGCAGACGCCGTTCAGCGCTTCCAGGACGCGCTCCACGAGGCCCTGCAGGACTATGAGAGCAGCCAGCGGCCGTCCGAAGCTCACCGCGCGGGGCGCCTGCTCATGACGCTCCCGCTGCTGCGTCAGACGGCACACAGAGCCGTGCGCTGCTTCAGCCGGCTGCACACGGACGGGCGCGTGCCCATGCACAAACTCTTCCTGGAGATGCTGGACGCCACGATCTAGAGCAGGACATTGTGGACTGAGGTGTTGTAACAGAGCAGCTCATCCTTCACATGGAGATCCGGGTAATCACGTCCAGTGTGACGCTTAACACAGCTAAACCAGTCTGGCAGACGAGAGGTTAAAGGGTTAGTTCACCCAAAAATGAAAATGTTGTCATTAATTACTCACCCTCGGGTTGTTCGAAACCTGTAAGACCTTCGTTCATCTTCGGAACACAATTTAAGATATTTTTGATGAAATCTGAGGCCTCTCTGACCCTCCCGTAGACAGCAAGGTAACTACCACGTTCAAGGTCCAGAAAAGTACCAAGATGATCGACAAAGCAGTGACATCAGTGGTTCAACTGTAGAATACTTTTTTGTGCAAAGAAACAAAAATAACAACTTTATTCCACATTTTCATCTCTACTGCGTCACTTGTGGATGCGAGTGTGTGGCGGCGCTGACCCAGATCCGGCGTGATGACGTCATGACGAAAATATGGAATAAAGTGGTCATTTTTGTTTTCTTTGCGCAAAAAAGTATTCTCGTAGCTTCGTAACCTCACAGTTGAACCACTGATGTCGATCATCTTGGTACTTTTCTGGACCTTGATCGTGGTAGTTACCTTGCTGTCTATGGGAGGGTCAGAGAGCCCTCAGATTTCAAGAATATCTTAAATTGTGTTCCGAAGATAAACGAAGGTCTTACAGGTTTCGAACAACACGAGGGTGAGTAATTAATGACAGAATTTTCATTTTTGGGAGAACTAACCCTTTAATATCACTCTCTGTCTCACTGAAGCACAACCTTTTACTACTATTTATTTGATTTATATGACGTTCACAGAGATTATCGGTTGATATGGTGTCGGCGATAGTTTAGTTGCAATTTTTTAGTTTCACATGATATATCAGTGTTTTTAATTTTTCATTCTGTAGATGTTTGTCAGTCTAGATTTGGGAGGTTGGTTACTATTGAAGATGCAAAAGAGTTCCGGCGATCAGCATCAGCAACATAATCGGCAACACAAATAGTCTGCAGTACATCGTCACGCTATTGAGCAATATGCCAATATGCCTATTGTCTAATTTATTTCAAATGCCATCTGTCTGCTGTTATTTATACGAGAATAAATTATTTTTTGGAATTTTGGAATTTGCTTTTTTCCAGGTATTGACAACTCAATGAGTGCATTTACAAACACAACAACTTTAGAAAGTTTTATTCAGTGTTCTGAGAAGAATAAATATATATATAATTTTTTATAATATTATGTAGATAATAAAAAATAAAATATATGATGTTAAAATTAAATTGTATATATAAAAACACAATATATATTATAATATTATTTTACAAAACATTAATAATGAATAAAATAAATATTGTATTATTTATTAATATATCAATTTAAATGACCTCTTAAATTATTATAATGATTTTTGTTTGGTTTACTGATATTCAGTAACACAAAATTAAAATGTAAAAAAAACAACTAATATTATATTATTATGCAAAACTAATTATTATTAATATATCCATTTAAATTACCTCTTAAATTATTATAAAGATATTGATTTTTGTTTGGTTTACTGATATTCAGTTACACAAAAGCCTTACCTCTTAAATTATTATAATGATTTATTTGATAAATGTAAATATGATAATCAGTAACACAAAATTAATTTATATTATATATTATTCATTTCAATTAATAATTCAATTAAAGATTTGGCAATTTGTCCAGCTGTTGCCTTTCCATTTATTCTAATGTATTGCCGTTATTTATATAAAAATTGTTATTTTAGGGAATTTTCAATAGTGCTTTTTCCTAGATATTGGTATCTGAATAAGTGCATTTACAAACACAATAACTTCATAAAGTTTTATTCAGTGTACAGTAAAAAAAAAAAGTAATTATAACTTATCAAATGGTTTACGTTAAACAAAAAGGTTCTTTGCATTCACTGCTTAATTATAATCATCGGCAAAACTGTTTCAGATTCATTTAGGGATGATATTGTTAATGTAACAACCAATATACCATAACAATATCTGGCAGAGATACCCAATTTTCAAGATTGTCATAAACAGTGTAAAATACTATATTTTTACAGAAAAGGAGATGATGTGATTTCATACTTCATATTCTAGCATAATCAAATGCAAGCGGACTTTAAGGTGTAATTCATATTTTTACTATAGTAACAGCCCCTGTTTACCATCTCAAGGGCACACTGATCGTCCGGCAGCAGTGAAGACTGTCTGCATTTACACACAACAGTCCTCTCAGGCGTAACGGAACTCAGTCTGTACTCGTCTGTGTGTTCGGGGAAATTATGTTGAATGTTTGCTGATTTATATACATTGTGTTGTCTGTAATACACAATGTCCTCTTCATCTCTCGCTCTTCTTTACACTGCATTACACACGGTTGTGTTAGTTATAGACATATACAATTAACATTTTTTTACACACACACATTTTCTGTTTCTAAATATTTAATATTAAGTATAATGTAAAATAAGTATTGATTTTAAATTCATCTGTTGTGTACATCTTATTTGTTACTATTATACTGTAATATATACATGAGCCCATCCTGCTCTATAGACATCAGTATCAGTATTGCCCAATAATGAGCAGTCGAGCACTAATTACATCATCCTGTCAGTCTGAACAACATTCACTCATATTTCATGTTCATGCAGGAATATTAGCCAGTGTGACAACAAAGCCTCAAGATGATGACGTGCAACTTCTGCACCAGCAGCATCACTTTTATCACTAAAATGCAACTTATCAAATAATGACTGTTTTCATACAGGCTGCTTAGACACGCCCCTAATCTACCATTGGCTGGCTAAACACAAAGCCCCGCCCCAATCTCACTTGATTGGTTGAGACAAACAAACATAGACACAGTGTTCCGACTTTCCAGTGACTTTTAGTCTTTGCATATTAAGTTTGGGAAGTATGTTAACATTTAAAAAAAAATTAATAAAATTACACTTCAGTTTTAAAGCCAGTCCATTCTTTTGTATATTACGATTAAACAAATCTGCCTTCACTTTAATGACTAAAAAGTGTCAGCAGAATAAAAATGAAGAACAAAGAACTTTTCATTTGTACAATGTCACCCATGTTGTTTTTTTTAAATATCATGGAATGTGATTTTTTTTCCTCGTTTACATGCAAAATACCATATTCTCAAAACAAAAATAACAACTTTATTCCACATTTTCATCTCTACTGCGTCACTTGTGGATGCGAGTGTGTGGCGGCGCTGACCCAGATCCGGCGTGATGACGTCATGACGAAAATATGGAATAAAGTGGTCATTTTTGTTTTCTTTGCGCAAAAAAGTATTCTCGTAGCTTCGTAACCTCACAGTTGAACCACTGATGTCGATCATCTTGGTACTTTTCTGGACCTTGATCGTGGTAGTTACCTTGCTGTCTATGGGAGGGTCAGAGAGCCCTCAGATTTCAAGAATATCTTAAATTGTGTTCCGAAGATAAACGAAGGTCTTACAGGTTTCGAACAACACGAGGGTGAGTAATTAATGACAGAATTTTCATTTTTGGGAGAACTAACCCTTTAATATCACTCTCTGTCTCACTGAAGCACAACCTTTTACTACTATTTATTTGATTTATATGACGTTCACAGAGATTATCGGTTGATATGGTGTCGGCGATAGTTTAGTTGCAATTTTTTAGTTTCACATGATATATCAGTGTTTTTAATTTTTCATTCTGTAGATGTTTGTCAGTCTAGATTTGGGAGGTTGGTTACTATTGAAGATGCAAAAGAGTTCCGGCGATCAGCATCAGCAACATAATCGGCAACACAAATAGTCTGCAGTACATCGTCACGCTATTGAGCAATATGCCTTTCTATTTATTGTCTAATTTATTTCAAATGCCATCTGTCTGCTGTTATTTATACGAGAATAAATTATTTTTTGGAATTTTCCAGAGTGCTTTTTTCCAGGTATTGACAACTCAATGAGTGCATTTACAAACACAACAACTTTAGAAAGTTTTATTCAGTGTTCTGAGAAGAATAAATATATATATAATTTTTTATAATATTATGTAGATAATAAAAAATAAAATATATGATGTTAAAATTAAATTGTATATATAAAAACACAATATATATTATAATATTATTTTACAAAACATTAATAATGAATAAAATAAATATTGTATTATTTATTAATATATCAATTTAAATGACCTCTTAAATTATTATAATGATTTTTGTTTGGTTTACTGATATTCAGTAACACAAAATTAAAATGTAAAAAAAACAACTAATATTATATTATTATGCAAAACTAATTATTATTAATATATCCATTTAAATTACCTCTTAAATTATTATAAAGATATTGATTTTTGTTTGGTTTACTGATATTCAGTTACACAAAAGCCTTACCTCTTAAATTATTATAATGATTTATTTGATAAATGTAAATATGATAATCAGTAACACAAAATTAATTTATATTATATATTATTCATTTCAATTAATAATTCAATTAAAGATTTGGCAATTTGTCCAGCTGTTGCCTTTCCATTTATTCTAATGTATTGCCGTTATTTATATAAAAATTGTTATTTTAGGGAATTTTCAATAGTGCTTTTTCCTAGATATTGGTATCTGAATAAGTGCATTTACAAACACAATAACTTCATAAAGTTTTATTCAGTGTACAGTAAAAAAAAAAAGTAATTATAACTTATCAAATGGTTTACGTTAAACAAAAAGGTTCTTTGCATTCACTGCTTAATTATAATCATCGGCAAAACTGTTTCAGATTCATTTAGGGATGATATTGTTAATGTAACAACCAATATACCATAACAATATCTGGCAGAGATACCCAATTTTCAAGATTGTCATAAACAGTGTAAAATACTATATTTTTACAGAAAAGGAGATGATGTGATTTCATACTTCATATTCTAGCATAATCAAATGCAAGGGTAAATGCAGAGCACTAATTCTGAGTATGGGTCACCATACTTGGCCACATGTCACTTCACTTCACTTCATATATATATATAGATTTTATATATATAAAAATCACATTCAATATATATACAATCTTATTCTCCCTCTCAGAAGCTGGTTTCATTCATGTGAGGTTTGGGGCTGGTCGAAGATGAAGAGGCGGGGCTTTCTCAGTGGATGGCTCTCACTGGTCGGAGAGGTCTTGGAGACGAGATGTTAGATCTTGGAGATCTGGCTGGACTGAGCGGTAAAGGAGCAGGACTTGGTGCTGCCAAAGCTGGTCTTCTCATGGATGCTGCTGCTGCTGATGATGATGATGAAGGTGTGGACATACACGCTGCTGGCAGGGCAGAGGATGACGACTGCATTCTGAGACCGAGCCTCACTTCGAGCTCACTGCACACAGCTAAACTCCAGGCCGGCCGTGTCCGAGCTCTTGGCTCTCTCCTGACAGCTCTCCACAAAGCTGCCTCTGCGGATGGAGCCCAGGCCATCCCGGTCCTTCTCTCGCTCCAGAGGCCCGCTGCTGCTGCTGACAAGAGAGGACTGGCTGAGGCCGAGGTGGGGTTTGCTGAGGGGAACCAGCGGGGCCTGACGGGGCAGACTACCTGTCAGAGAAACCAGACCTCGAAAACCACTGGCAGCTGGACCGCTTTCACTGAAATGAGACTGAAGACTGTGGGGAGAGAGACAAAATAAATAAGCAATACTGCCATCTACAGGACATGGAGAGAAAAGAAGGGTGACCCTTTATTTGATAGCATCCTGGTTACACATTACATGTATCTACTCTAGTAATAACAGTAAATGATGCATAACTACATGCAACAAACCCTAACCCTATAGTAAGTACAGGCTGTTAATGAATATTACTCAGTAGGCTACTCAAATGTATAATTCAGTACAAGAATGTTATGTAAAGTTATTTGTAAACTGTTTACAAATACCACTACCACTACCACTTTTCTAGATCGGTCTGATTCAGGTGGAATTACAATATACTGTCATTTCCATAAAAACTAAATATAAGTTGCATTGGGTAAAAGTTGTATTCTTGAGAGAAAAAACCCTCAGGTAAGTCGCTTTTAATTATTACGTTCAGAAATTATGTGAAATAAAACCAAACATTTATTTTAGTTTAGGTGTTTTGATTCTCACTCCACAAATATCCGTAAAATTGAACAGAGTAAAGAATGAGAATGAACAAACATAACTATAAAATTATAGCGCCATTCGTTATTTCTTTTGTAAATATGTACTTCAATATAAACATAAAACAACACCCTTCACAGCCCTACTGTACAACATACATTTTATATTTAATTGGTTCCACAGTGTTTGCTGATTTTCAGTTTTATATACCTATTTAAACTTTGTGTAGCCCAAGTCATTTGTTATTTTATAAGGCATATATAGTGTATTTTTATTCGTTTTGTTAATAAAGTTCTATGAGTTTGACGTTGTTGTTGCTTGAATTGAATCAATGCCGAATTGCCGCTAATTTGAAAGTGAAAGTAAAATGCGCTCGGCACTTTTACAAGCCATTTGAAAGCCAAGAAAAGAGGGAAACTCAAACGAATTAACACCCACCCCAACGGTGATACCGGTGTTGTCACACGTCGATTAACCAGTGGGAAAATTTAAAAATTGAGTAAAAAAATTTATTTGGAATATAAATTGCAGCATGTTTCAGATGCTGTAAAATGCTAGTATTAATGTGTACAATGTTAAAATCTCGAGGCTACACTATTGCACTATCTTTCCTATATCTGTGATTTTTATTCCCCTGTAATTTAGGGACTAATCAGCATGTAGTTTAAGGGTGTAGGACTGGAGGTGTGTACCTGCACATGGAGTTGCGTGAGGAGTGTGTGAGACGCGGCAGGACTCATGTCTGGTGTCCGGGTCAGTGCCAGATCACACTGGTCCAAAAGCTCCAGTAACTCCTCTTCAGTGGGACCTCCGAGAGAATTAATTATACAGATTTTTTTAGAAAAAAATCAAAATATGTTTATGATACATGTTTACAAATTTATCACATTCAAGTTTCTGTTTTCAAATTAATATTAATATATTGTTCAGAGTTATAAAAAAAAATGGATAAATTGATATATGGAAATATTTTTTACTATTAATCTCAGACTTTTTATCCCCACTATATTCTGCACATGAATGAGCAATGCGTATGAGATGAAAACTCTTTACCAGAGATGGGATGTTTTTCAGACAGCATGATCTTGGTAACAGGGCTGCGGTGAACGGAGAGGGTCTGGAAGAGCTGTGGACCGGATCCCACCGTCTCTGGATGCTGCACTATGACACGCACCGTGCCTGAACTAGTGCCATACGCCATCTCGATCCAGTTCCCACTGTCACCTAAACAAACACAAGGTTTGATAGAAATGACACTAAAATATACTTTAGTTCACCATAAATGCTTGTCACTACATTTGGCAGTACACACATTTGTTTCCTTTAAAAACATGACATTCCATTTGCACTTAAGTATATTCTTTTAAAGCATATGATTTCCGTAATAAGCTCTATGTGGCTATATGTGGTATGACGCTGGTCTGGGTGTGTGTGACTGGAGTGTGAGATGAAATCAGAGGCTGCCGTTACTTGTTTTGGGCGTCAGGTAGACACTTAGAGCAGTAATAGCATCTTCACTGGGATCTCGATACAGCTCAGTCACCAACAGATCGTTATCCTTCATCCGCAATGGAAACTTCTGGACATCTGAAAGATGCAGACATGCATGATATGTCAGTGATCAGCTTGATGAACCATCTGAACAATCAGTAGAGGTGGGTGGTATTTTTAATGTATCCAAAAATATATTTTACAACAGCTTATTGTTATTTCAGTTGGAAATTCAACAACAAAAAAATGGTTCATAATTCTATAACCCTGTCGCAATGCCTTAATCAAGTGAATTAAATGTTTTAAAAAATAAGATACTTTTTTATTTGCAACTTTATGAAGCAAAATCAAAACTTGAGAAGCATTAGATTATTCAGGTCTGATTGTTGCTTTACCTATGTAGTAAATAGATCCATTATTACATCCCAAAATGAGGAACGATCCGGCTGTGTCATAACTGTTGATGGGAACCACATCCTGGCTCTGCATTTAGAGAGTATGAGACACATTAGAAATGCAGAAATGATCTAACAGTCATGCAGGTGAACACCTGCTGCCATCCAGTCGACTCTTTAACCCTGAGCACAAGAAAGAGACGCCCCATTTAAAAAAAAAAATCACACACATACATCCGAATCATTACTATAAGTGTCATTTAAAGAGGAACCCTACCTGTAACAGACCACAAACTGGGCATAAGCCACAGCAATCCAGTTATGATGACCACATACGATTCTGACCCAAGAGAAGGCAGACCTGCCACTTTCTCCTCCATGGCAGCTTTGCTCAGTATGCCAGTGTTGCCCAGGTTAGGCGGCATTGTGTTACTCCTCCTCACAGGGGCCCTTTCCACGGGCCCCGCACGGCCCCCCATGAACTGGAGTCCTGCCACACTGTGCCTGTTTCTGCGCTTCACCGGATACACTGTAACACACACAGCGAGTCTCTCTGAAACCTGCGGTCACTTCACATGGAGTAAACGCTGTCTCTGTGCTCAGGGTTTGTACCTGCTGGAGGCGGGTAGCCATTGAACAACACGTTCCCGCAGGTGGAGCGATCCAACTCATCACACAGCTGCAGCTTTCGCACTGCAGAGATAGAGACCTGATTAGAAACACCCATTTAATCAACATGCAATTGGATATAAACCATTAGAATAATCCCAGCACAGCTTGATCTCACCCAGCGGCGTGATCCCATAGAACTCTGCCTCGTGCATTAACAAGAGAACATCTACGGACCTGTCAGAAAAACAGAGTTATGCCATCTAATACCTAAATTTGGCATTTAAACTTCAGTGCTAAATTATCTATCTCACAAAAATATAGACTTACCTGGGGTGAAGCTCTTTAGTGCGCAGAACGTTGAAAATAGGAGCAAACAGAGATGGATCTCGGTCAATGAAGATCTAAACATGACTAATATTACATCAAAACACACTCGCATAGTAGCATCTCTGTAAAGACAGATTTATGTATTATTATTTGTAGCATGTATAATTGAATAAACCTCACCGCTCCAGTCTCATCTTTAAGTGTTGATATCCGTCCACTTAATAAACTAGAAGTATAAAAAAAAACACTTATTTATTATTTAGAAAAAGCTGGCACATTATTAAATCTGTGCTAATAAGACCTATGCCAAAAACAAACAAGCAATCCATATATCAGTATGGTCAGTTATTATAATAAAACCTAATTTATGTTATAAGCACTTAAATGGTCAATATACACTGCCGTTCAAAAGTTTGGGATCAGTAAGATTTTTAATACTTTTAAAAAAAGTTTATTATGCTCATCAAGGCTGCATTTATTTGATCAGAAATACAGAAAAAAACAGTAATATTGTGAAATATTATTACAATTTAAAATAGCTGTTTTCTATGTGAATCTCTGTTAAACTGTAATGTATTTCTGTGATGTGCAGCTGTATTTTCAGCATCATTCCTCCAGTCTTCAGTGTCACATGATCTTCAGAAATCAGTATAATATGCTGATCTGCTGCTCGAGAAACATTTCTGATTATTATCAATGTTGGAAGCAGTTGTGCAGCTTCAATTTTTTTATTTTTTTTTGGAACCTTTGATACCTTTTTCGGAATTCTTTGATGAATAAAAAGTTAAAAAGAACAGCATTTATTCAAAATAGAAACATTTTTCTAACAATATAAGTCTTTACTGTCGCTTTTTATCAATTTAACACGTCTTTGCTGAATAAAAGTACTCAAATATAGTTCAAATATAGAAAGAAAGAAAAAATCTGCTGACCCCAAACTTTTGAACGGTAGTGTATATTGTTAAAAAATATTTCTATTTTAAGTAAATGCTGTTCTTTTTAAACTTTGTATTCATCAAAGAATCTTTAAAAAAAAAAAAAAAGTATCACAGGTTCCACAAAAAAAAAAAAACGAAGCCGCAAAAACTGTTTCTAACATCGATAATAAATCAGCATATTATAATAATTTCTGAAGGATCATGCGGAGTAATGATGCTGAAAATTCAGCTTTGATCACAGCAATAAATTATATTTGAAAGTATTTATGTATATATATAAAGTTATTTTGAATTGTAATAATATTTCACAATTTCTTCTGTATTTCTGATCAAATAAATGCAGCCTTGATGAGCAGAAGAAACGTCTTTAAAAAAACATGAACATTTTTACTGATCCCAAACCTTTGAACAGCAGTGCACATAAACTAAGCCAGGATTTGGTCTAGTTTAACTTTATCTGATCTAAAACACACACACCTTGAGAAAAACGAGTCAGGAACCCATGCCAGAGTACGAATAACAGATAGAGTTACATAAGCAGATGTGTATTACTGTCTGCTACTACTTACAGTAAGTGGCATAAATAAAAAGCAATACTAAAACACTACTGCAAACTAACTACTTGTTCTGAAGACTACAGTAAAGTTCCTAATGCAGAGTCGTCTTCCTCAGGTTACCGTGAGCGTGTGTTGGGGTAACGCGAGTTACGTAATCAGATTACTTTTTTTCAAGTAACTAGTAAATTAACGCGTTACTTTTTAATTTACAAGAGAATATCTGAGTTACTTTTTTTTTTCCAATTTATTGATTGACAGCTCTGGTGTCCCCATGTTGAGAGAAATCAGATGTTACTGTAGTTCTAAAATAAATATGAATATGCATTAATTCATCTCACTCACACAGATTCAGTATTCCTCAAAATGAATAAAAATAATGCAACTCAGAATATGCAATAATTAAATGTTAGACAACACAAATATCCTTTATGTATTTAATCCCATTCTATTAACCAATGTCTTTGCTTCTGAGCTTCGATGATCCAGTTCAAGCGTACTAATAAGCACAAACTACTCTAGACAAACATTTGTGTGTCTTTGTTTATTGCTGAAGTGTGTTGAAATGTCTTCTTCTGCATTCTACTGTACGGACGTACATTTACTTTCCCTTCAGCCTGAGGCGCATTCATTTCACTTTTGCTGTGAAAAGGCTTTTTTCATTTTAAAAACAAACAAGCAAGACCTGTCCAGATTTAAAAAGTAACGTAACGCATTCCTTTCCATAAAAAGTAACTAAGTAACGTAATTAGTTACTTTTTTATGGAGTAACGCAATATTGTAATGCATTACTTTTAAAAGTAACTTTCCCCAACACTGCGATATAACACGTGCTTTTATGCATTTCCTAGAGGGGAGAAAGTCAGTGCCTAGTTCATGAATTTAAAAACAGCCACGTATAATAACAGATGTATAAAAAATAACAAACATAATCCAAAATAATTTTAATAGCAGACCGAGTGCCTATTTTTGTCATGCGACATTAATGCGCCCTAGAGGTATGTTTACGTAAAAACATACATATTGATCACCTTTATTTGGAAAGGTACAACACAATTTAACAGCAAACCTTACCACTCAGCCATCAGTAGCAACAGTTATAGTACTATCACTTCCACTATCTATCCACTATCTTCATAGAGGTAATATTGGGTTTTCATAGCTAAAGTAGGGCTACTTGGTGAAGAAATTAATGCACCCAAGTATTTCAAATGCAATTTATTAGTATCAGAAGGCCTCTAACGTCTTTAAAAAAACATGAACATTTTTACTGATCCCAAACCTTTGAACAGCAGTGCACATAAACTAAGCCAGGATTTGGTCTAGTTTAACTTTATCTGATCTAAAACACACACACCTTGAGAAAAACGAGTCAGGAACCCATGCCAGAGTACGAATAACAGATAGAGTTACGAATGCATTCATAAGCAGATGTGTATTACTGTCTGCTACTACTTACAGTAAGTGGCATAAATAAAAAGCAATACTAAAACACTACTGCAAACTAACTACTTGTTCTGAAGACTACAGTAAAGTTCCTAATGCAGAGTCGTCTTCCTCAGGTTACCGTGAGCGTGTGTTGGGGTAACGCGAGTTACGTAATCAGATTACTTTTTTTCAAGTAACTAGTAAATTAACGCGTTACTTTTTAATTTACAAGAGAATATCTGAGTTACTTTTTTTTTTCCAATTTATTGATTGACAGCTCTGGTGTCCCCATGTTGAGAGAAATCAGATGTTACTGTAGTTCTAAAATAAATATGAATATGCATTAATTCATCTCACTCACACAGTTTCAGTATTCCTTACAATGAATAAAAATTATGCAACTAAGAATATGCAATAATTAAATGTTAGACAACACAAATATCCTTTATGTATTTAATCCCATTCTATTAACCAATGTCTTTGCTTCTGAGCTTCGATGATCCTGTTCAAGCGTACTAATAAGCACAAACTACTCTAGACAAACATTTGTGTGTCTTTGTTTATTGCTGAAGTGTGTTGAAATGTCTTCTTCTGCGTTCTACTGTACGGACGTACATTTACTTTCCCTTCAGCCTGAGGCGCATTCATTTCACTTTTGCTGTGAAAAGGCTTTTTTCATTTTAAAAACAAACAAGCAAGACCTGTCCAGATTTAAAAAGTAACGTAACGCATTCCTTTCCATAAAAAGTAACTAAGTAACGTAATTAGTTACTTTTTTATGGAGTAACGCAATATTGTAATGCATTACTTTTAAAAGTAACTTTCCCCAACACTGCGATATAACACGTGCTTTTATGCATTTCCTAGAGGGGAGAAAGTCAGTGCCTAGTTCATGAATTTAAAAACAGCCACGTATAATAACAGATGTATAAAAAATAACAAACATAATCCAAAATAATTTTAATAGCAGACCGAGTGCCTATTTTTGTCATGCGACATTAATGCGCCCTAGAGGTATGTTTACGTAAAAACATACATATTGATCACCTTTATTTGGAAAGGTACAACACAATTTAACAGCAAACCTTACCACTCAGCCATCAGTAGCAACAGTTATAGTACTATCACTTCCACTATCTATCCACTATCTTCATAGAGGTAATATTGGGTTTTTATAGCTAAAGTAGGGCTACTTGGTGAAGAAATTAATGCACCCAAGTATTTCAAATGCAATTTATTAGTATCAGAAGGCCTCTGAGGTTTATTACATGTAGTTTGCCCAGTGTTTCAAACTTCACAACAGTGTAAATGATGCAATTATTTCATTCTTTCCTAATGGAATTCATTTTAAAGGCAGGTTTTATGTTCATGAAAGTATTTCTTATATATATACAGTATGTATATATATATATATATATATATATATACACACACACATATATATAAACACATGCCATCCATTTATCCAAAATACAAACGCATGCAAAACTTGATGGAATAGAATATATTTAAACATGTATTATAAAATCAATATTAATATAGAATAACAAATTCACATCAGGAACATTTTGTCCCTTCATTTGAATTCCGCCAAGCCTAAAATGTACAGTAATATTCACAAAAACTTGAAATTGATCAGTTTGTAAAACAACTTAAAAATAATAAACAAAAAAATGCCTTTTTTATCATATTTGACGCATCAGACTTTTATGGCTCGTATGATACAGTAAGAATATGAAGCTCATCAAGGACGAGGAAGAACAGACGTCTCAGTTATATCCAGATGCCCAAAACTGCGCAAAAATATGCAGGTGCAGATATTTATATGGACTAAGTTAGATGGAATTCTGATGCTTGTAATGTAAATCAATGAGATCTTCATAACTGTATAACAGACTACTTAGCTTACATAAAACTACATTAATATCAGTCGTCACTCTCAAAACATAATGCAATACAATGATTATTGAGAGATGAACTCATAAACGTTCCTCAAAGGCCTGAAGATCTTATTTGAGACTCATATTTTTTTTCTAAAAACTTTCTGGATAATCAAGTAAACCTAAGCTTTGACAGCAACAAAGGTGCACACTTGTACAATTAGACTAAAAGGCCTTTACTTGTTAAAAACAAGTCTAAACTATCAATCAGACGACAGAAGGCATGGAGTAGATTGTGTGCCACAGGTTTGGCAGCAAAGTTTTGATCATGTTGATCAGTTAGAGACCTTTAAATGTGTGGAGCAGGTTAATATCTGACCATGTCCTCCTCTCAGTGCTTCAGCTCTGAATAAATCAGTGTTCACCCCTCGATTGTTTTGCATATATAAATGCATTTATTGCTGGAGTCTCTGTCATGTACAGTACTTACAGTGCTGTCAGTTCACAAACACACCAACAAGCTTCAGTCACAGGTACGTGTTCTCAATAACCACGTCTCTATGCTCATCAACACTGTGCGGCGCTGGAGAGCAGGGTTGCACACAAGCAGGACTCTCTGTCTTGGGACAGCTGGTCTTGTCCACCTGAGGGGAGCAACAGAGCTTCTCCACACACTCCTGGCCACAGCGCAAGCTGCAGAGCGACCGTCCCGATCCGCCACCGGCCGCTGCGTCGCTCCTGATGAACTCCGGCTGCACGGTGCAGTGGTTGATGCCGAAAGCGGCCAGCACTGCTTTTGTCCTCCCCATCAGATCTGCGCACTGCGCTGCGTTCAGCCCGTCCGGACAGTGAACGTGCAGCGACGCCACCATCAGCGCGTCCGACAGCTGCCACACGTGCAGCTCGTGCACCGACAGCACGCCCGGTACTTCAGTGAGCCTCAGCCGCACCTGAGCCACGGAGAGATGCAGCGGCGTCGCCTGCAGCACCAGCAGCCCGTAGCGCTGTAGCTTCGGCAGGGCTGTGGATAACAAAACCAGCACACAGACTGCGGAAAAACCTGCGTCCAGATACACCAGGAGGTGACAGTCGGAGTGAGGCCGATGGCAGTGCGCTGCAGACAGCAGGAGAACCAGACCGTTAGTCAAAACCAGGACTGAACCCAGAAGGTGCTGGATCACACCGATGGAGCCGAGCTGCTGTCTTCTGCACCCGGAGCCTTCAGGAATGCACTGGGAAACTGTCGGGTTAAAAAGAAACCAATTATACATAGTGTGGCATGTCGAAATTGCGGAATATTTCTGTATAGGGTAGAGTGGGGGAAAACGTTTCCACACTACTGTTTTTCCCAAAATAACCACTAGATCTCTAAGTCAAGATACATGTTTGTTGTAACTATGGACTGTGTTGACACGAGTGATGTAGAAGTATTCCTCGTGAAGCTCACACTGCTGATGAACCTGAGAGAGGACAGATTTCACAGGAACTGATCTAATATTCAGCAGAAAGAAGCAAGTGTTTTAAAGCTTGCTGTTTTGTGGATCATCACAGTTATATATGATATGAGAACAGTAAGGCCTGTAGATGCAGTAGGTGTTATTTAAGAAAATTATTCTTTTTTCCAAACCTAGTCTGTGGGGTAAAACTAAATTCGTTATTATTGATTATATTCTTTTTAATTCACTAAAACTATGATAACTATTCTGGACACATTTAACTTTTGTTTCACAGAAGAAGAAAAAAAATGAACCGTCCTTAAGGGGGGCTCTGCCGGTCAAAAGTTTGTAATAATTATTTTTAATGCATTTGAAAGAAGTTTCTTATGCTCAACAAGGCTGCATTTTTTAAATAAAAAATATTTAAGCATTGTGAAATATTATTACAATTTAAAATAGCTGTTTTCTATGTGAGTATCTGTTAAACTGTAATATATTTCTGTGATGCGCAGCTGTATTTTCAGCATCATTCCTCCAGTCTTCAGTGTCACATGATCTTCAGAAATCAGTATAATATGCTGCTAAATAAATGTTGTTATTATTATTAATGTTGAAAACCGTTGTGCTGCTTCATATTTCAAAAGTTTGGGACAAGAAAGATTAACAACAAAAAATACTAAATAAATTCATTTTTATTTAGTAATTATGCACTAAATTGATCAAAAGCGACAGTAACGACATTCATTTCTATATCAAATAAATGCTGATCTTTTCAATTTTCTAGTCATCAAAGAATCCAGGGGAAAAAAAATGTATCGGTTTTCACAAAAATATGAAGCAGCACAACTGTTTTCAACACTGATAATATTCAGAAATGTTTCTTGAGCAGCAAATCAGCATATTATACTGATTTCTGAAAATCATGTGACACTGAAGACTGGAGTAATGATGCTGGAAATGCAGCTTTTTACATACATTTTAACAGATATTACAACAGAAAATAGTTATTTTATATTGTACTAATATTTCACTATCTCTGCTTTTACTGTATCTTCTTAAATGAGCATGCTCTCACCGGTGGGTTCGGTGCAGGTGGAGTGATGTCGATCTTCCGGAATGATTTCCTGTGAACTTTCACTGATTCTGGAATTAGACTTTTGACTGTGACTGGACTGGACTGCTTCAGTGATGCTGTGCTCTGGTAACTCAGAAGAGCTGTGCTGAGAGCCTTGATCTGGATCCAGGACCCGAGATGCTTCAGGGTTGCAGAACATCAGTGCGTCATCCTGCAGAGCACTTCCTACAACACAATGATCATCAAGATCCTCACAGCCGTTCTGCAGCAGATCCTTAACCACTTGTGCAACCTTCCTAGTTTGGTTGTGCAAACAGATAATGCAAACAGATGGCTTCAGCAAAAGCATATACCATCGATTAACAACCTCGGAGCACACAGTAGGTCTGTCTTTAATGGTGTGTAAGTTATTGTTCAAAATCTATTCCCCAATGAAGAAAATTAATGGAGATTTTATCTCAGGTACCTGACTGTTGCACTCGCATGAAATATTGTTAAACAATATGTATATTATCTTCAAATTAAATGGCACGATTGACCAATCAGAAACGAGTATTTCACTCATAATAGATGGTTCTATTCAAACACACCTTTGCTTTCTGATGTAGAATGAGGGTCATTTCGCGTCAGACTCTTTCTGTTCCCCTCAGCAGCTTCATCAATCCCTCTGCTGCTTCTTTTCCAGGCCAAAACGAGCATATTAAATATCAGACTGGCTCCTCCAACAACAATAGACAGGAGTGGGTGTAGAATGGGTTCTGGCTGCACGACATGCGTGAGAATCTCCAGACTAATGGAGACACACTGAGATGCCATGAGCAGAGCTGAGATCAGGTTGCCGAAGGGTTTGAGACGCATCCTTCTGTAGTCCTCAGCACACGGAGGACTCGGACCTCCTGAAGCAGAGACGTTTGGACGGGATGGAGCAGCGGTCGTGGAGGGATCAGGTGAGCAGGGAGAATTGGGATGATGCTTTAATGCTGATAGAGCCAGATTTATGAAAATGTAGAGCGTATGGAAGCTGTCCACCGCGATGAGGAGGGATCTGCAGATTTGACCGACTACAATCTCAAAGACCAGGAAGCACAAAGTCAAGACCAGCGTGCAAATGCGAGTAGAGCCGGATATCCTCGCCATCACACCTGCACAATAACAACCAGTGATATATTTTAAAGTCACAGTTAAAGGGTTAGTTCATCCAAAAAGGAAAATTAGGCTGCGTTTTACTCACCCCCGAGGTATCCTAGGTGTATATGACTTTCTTCTTTCAGACGAATCCAGTCGGAGTTATATTAAAAATTGTCTTTGATCTTTCAAGCTGTTTAATGCCACTCAGCGGGTGTTGCATACATCAGTCCAGAAGAAGTTAAATAAAAAGCGCCCATCCATAAAAATAAGTGTCTCACACGGCTCCGGGGGGTGAACAATAGGCCTTCTGTAGCGAATCGATGCGTTTTTGTAAGAAAAATATCCATATTCAAAACGGAATAATCACTTTAATGTAGTTCAGCGTTGCGCATTCGCCGGAGAGTCTCGTGAAAACCAACATATGTTAACAGGAGCAAAGGAAGCAAAGTTTCCTTACTTTAGCAAAGTAATGTAATTCTTAACTGCAGACACCGGTTGAAAAGCATTTGTTTCAGTTGTAATGCAGAACAGAACATTTTTATTCACAAACATGTCTGTATTTGTACAAATCGCTGCACAATAATTTAATCCTGAATTGAATCTCAAATTGAAAGGCATTTGTTTGTGGTTAGTAAGATACATGTATAAAATGTATGCAGTACATGGATAATTGTGCGTGCATCTATTAATCATTTTGAGTCTAATATCATCCCATACTAAAGCAGAAAAAGAAGGTACAACAGTTACTGTAGCTTTAATTATTATGTGCTTATAGCCTGGAATGGATGGAGGAACAGTAAAGCCTTTACGCTGGATTAAACAGCTCTTAACACTTATATTAACTGGCACTAATAAGCTGTTGGATCTGTAGTTCCCATACATTAAAAATATATAAGGTTTTTTATTATGACATTACTTTTTGACGACACAAACACATTCCTGCTTAAGTGCCCCCACATATAGGCCTATATATATATATATACACAATTACTGATAATAATGAGACTATAATGAAAATAACCAACAATTATGAAAATCAAAAATGAGACAAGTAAGCTATGTGGTTTGAAGTGTAATATCAGATGAGTGTAATAATGAAGTGTAATAGTCAGTTGAGATTCATATTGTACAATTTTACAATAATGCAAAAAAAGTGCATGTTCGTCTTTTACTAATTTTAAAACCAAGATTACACTTCAAAACTCGTATATGTGTGTGTGTGCATATTGCGTTCTTTTTGACCTTTTATAAGAAAGATAACATATATATAGGGTTATATGAATCAAAGATGAATCTTACTTTTTTGTAAGTATTTTAATGTACATTAATGATCTGTACATTCATGATTCTTATGTAATTAAAGAATGGTTGTTACAGTTACATAAAAAAATGGAAGAATATTACTATATGCAAAAACACAACAACCAGTGTTTAAATCAGAAAAATCAGCATTTACCTGTTTGAGGATGTCCTGAGCGCTACAGGAAAGTCTTCACAGCAGCATGAGATGCAGTTTCAGAGTTCACCGAGTGAAGAAGTGAGTTCGTGGAGAGATCAGGCCGTCGCTCTGTATAAGCACTATCATGTGAGGATCTTCTGTTTGCCAGAGCAGAGCTGATGAGCTGAAGGAGCGCAGCGCTTCTGTGTTTCTCTCTCCACTGCAGCTCACGGCTTACATTCAGAGCTCCGACTGATGTTCAGAAAAAATGTCCACGAAGGGAATTCACATGGAAAGGCTGTGGCTAAATAGCCTCTTTTTAACTCTCTCTCTGCCTGAGGGAATCCTCACACAGCTCTGACAGAGAACACAAGGCCAAAAACTAACACGGCACATTGAATTTGACAACCGAGAGGCTCTTTAAAGCACTAAACCAACAGCAGGCCACAATCCCAACACAGCATGAATGCAATGAAAGCAAAGCTCTTACCAGAGCGCATGTTTCCCCATTTACACACGCTTCAGATTTAACATTCAACCAGTAAGTTGCCAGGTTGATCTGTAATTATGGAGAATGACTGTAATAGCTCTGCAGAGCTTAATGACTGACAGGAGTCAGTGTACAGTTTGCCATGAACACACTCCTATTCTTGCTGATAGCAACTTTTCCATGTGTAAAGTAGGACAAAAATGGACTTACTTTGAAACTAATTTTAACTAAGAAATTGCTATTTTACAAATAATTACGAAGGAACTGCATATATATATAATGTTTAAATAGCAATTTCTTGTAAAACGTACTCCAGTAATCGGTTTTATTTACAACTGTATAAATCGATCTAGTATATAATATACAGTATGGGTGCCGATTACATTGTAAACTCTGCTATTATATCTACATACACCTCTGAAGTCTCTGTTCTCATGTAAGAGTCACTGTGGATTACATGGAAATTCCTTCAAAGTAGATTTATAATAATAAGCTCCAACAGTCAAATACCTCAAAAATCCCTTCTATACTGCACCAAATATCCTAAAGTAGGCTACAGCATGACTGAATGACTTCTACATGAGGAAATAATGATTTAAAAAAAAAAGTCTCACAGGAGCTCAGTAGTTTTATTTAAACTCAAAATGAGGATTATATTATCATTGCTTTTAATTCCACCTCAGGACATGTATAAGGAGGGTGTGTTTTTGGTGTATTATGTCCTGTGCTCTGGGTTTAAACAGAAGCCTGATAATCTCAAACAGATTGCTGTCCTGCTGCAGGGTCGTTTGATAAGTGTTTGCACACATCTCTCAGGGTGTGTAACGTACCAGACCACCTGACCAGACCGCTTGCTTTCATAGAAACCAGGGGTTTCCACCTGTGCAAACCCAGCAAACCAACAATAAAGATCCCCAGTACTTTATAACATTTCATCAAGTATCTTTATTGCATTAAATGCTGCCGTAGCATCCTCTATCCCAGATTCGGCTATGACAAGGCTTGTGAATACTGGTATTCTACCACCCCCTATACATCTTGAGAACAGATTTGAAGCATTAATGAATGTGGGTGAGGAATCCCCAAATGTGATTAAACATGGATCGGATCAGCCAGCAGCTAACATCGCTACTAACAGACGCTCAAGGTCGAGCAGACAGCGGCTTTCAGCTCAGAGCGCAGCCGAGCCCAGGACTCTGATAGTGGGCGACTCCATTACTATGGTAGAAACATTTTAGGTTTTACAGACTTAGCTTAAATTCACAATACAAAACCCTATTTCTTTAACTGATGTAATGTTAATAAACCAGCATATTGAAGTGTTAATATCTGTTTTAAACCATTGAAATACTGATAACCACCAAAAACAGGTGATGAGAAAGTCACATGATGATTCAAAGCTCATCACAATCAGCTTTTCCAACTAATGTACACAACTGATAAGAAAAATAAGAAGAAACAAGTTATTTAAACGAAAAACAAAACATGAAGTGTCCTGCAGGGAATTCTGGGAGTGTCAATTTACAGTTTTTCCACTGTAAATTATACAATCACTTTTTCGTTTTCATCTCAGTTACAGTATTTTACTGTAAAATGTAATTACAGTTATTCACTGTATATAGTATGGAAACTTACTGATAACCAATTAACAGGTTTTTATTGTAGCCTTTTTACAGTCTTTTACGGTTAAAATCACAATCATTTTTTACAGCGTAGCACATGCACACCAAAGTCCATTTTTGCGTATCAATACGAGTTTTAATTTTTATTTGGCATACTATTTATACACACTTTCATGAGATCGGGTTGTTTTATGAACACTCGCATACACAACTGCTTTTGATACCAAATGCAACTTTTAGACAACAAACGCTTTTTTAGACGAGCTGTAATATCCAACTTATTTGTCAGACTCGCAACAACGTCCGCCCGCTTGACGATATCTGAAAGCCAAAACCAATGAAATGGCTTCGCATGTTCCCGCCGGTCAGTCTCTGTGCAGCATTATAACCTCCAGTCCACCAGGGGCCGGCGCAGAGGCGCCACAGTCGACAGCGTAACAGGGAGGAACAGAAGGAGGTCAGCGAGTGTGCGTTTCTCTGCATGGGCGTCTTTGGTAACTGGGAACATACAACTTTACGGCAAATGTTTAAATCACAGAAGAGATGAATTTCCTAATTTCAATAAAAGCTGGACACTGGAAGGAAGGTCGAGTCCTCTGTGTTCTGTTGCAACACTTGGAAAATGTGTGGTAAAGACACGAGAAAGATGGAAAAAGACCCGAGGAATATGAGCGGATGCCATGTGGCGAGAACAAACCGGCCCTTCCGATTCTCTCTGCTTGTGTGGATCCTGAGGAGAGACAAAGACAGGTTAACTTAACCTACTAGACTTACTTTAAAGCACACTGGCTAGTTATTGTTCCAGGAAATCCTTCATAAACATGGGAATTTCCTTGCATTACCTTGGTTACAGCATTACGGTGCATCTCTGCTGGTGTCCAGACTGGCATCAAGGAGAAGCTCCTCTAAATCCTGCCCACAGCTCAGCTCTGCGGTCAAGCTCACTGACACACACACACACACACAAGAATCATATCACATATAGTCTTTGTGCTTTCACTATATTCATAAAGTCCTGTTCACAGCTCAGTCCAATACGAGTAAATGATGCAAAAGCATCAATATTTCACCAATGTTTGAGCTCAGAGTATGAGTTGCATGTGATAAGATGAGACAAACTAAAGTAAACACCTGATCAAACCCACACAAATGTTCAGCACAGAGATTTTAAACATGTTTATTACACCTAACATTAGCCTTGGTGTGAACATGCATTAACAGTAAGAAAACCCTTCTTTCTATTTAATTGTCTACGCAAGCTGCACGCAAAAAACATACAACGTGACCAGCATAGTCTGATTCACCAGAAATCAGGAATGAGTATATATTGTTTCAATAATAACCTAGAAAGACTCAAATTAAAGTGTTATTGTTTTGCATCTTCCACTGAATGAACAGCTTCTGAGCAAACTCACTTAATTTCAATACAAATTCAGGTGTTACTGGTTTGAATTGGCCAGATGAATCTTCAAATGATTGAACTCTGAATGAACTTCTCTGAATGAAACATGACTCACTATATAAACTGCAAGTTATTATTACTTTCAGTGATGTCTGCTTTGAAATCAAGTGAGTGCGCAGTAGATTTATTCCATAATAAATTATATATGTTTTTTTTTTCCATGAATCACTCAGAAAGACTCACAAATTCAGGTGTTATTGGTTTGAATCAGCTTGATGAATCTTCTGATTAAAAAATGATTCAAATAATGACCTGCATGTTACCGTTACTTGATATCAGTCTCGAAATGAAATGCGCCGTTAAATATACAAAATTGCAATAGTGATTTTTTAAAAATAAATCATATAGAGAACATGAGCGAGTTCACGAATCACTCAAAGACTCAGGCATTATTGGTTTGCATCAGCCGGTTGAATCATTCAAATGAATGTGTTGAACACGGCAGGATCTACTTGGGACATTGTTCCTCCTGACCTCATGACAATCTCCTTCACTCTAGTATACCAGTAGAGTGAAGCATCGGCCAAACCATACACACACTCAAGCTTCCATAGTTTTCCTTCATTGTTGGCCTCAGGAGGAGGTTTGATATAAAGGTCACGGGACAGCTCCATTCCCTGTAGAAATGGAGTTAAGTGTCCACTGTCTTTGACAAATCACTGCCACAAGAAGCCGAAGAGACTCAGTTTTGCATCTTCCACTGAATGAACAGCTTCTGAGCAAACTCACTTAATTTCAATACAAATTCAGGTGTTACTGGTTTGAATTGGCCAGATGAATCTTCAAATGATTGAACTCTGAATGAACTTCTCTGAATGAAACATGACTCACTATAGAAACTGCAAGTTATTATTACTTTCAGTGATGTCTGCTTTGAAATCAAGTGAGTGCGCAGTAGATACACATTTACAACAGATTTATTCCATAATAAATGATATATGTTTTTTTTTTTCCATGAATCACTCAGAAAGACTCACAAATTCAGGTGTTATTGGTTTGCATCAGCCGGTTGAATCATTCAAATGAATGTGTTGAACACGGCAGGATCTACTTGGGACATTGTTCCTCCTGACCTCATGACAATCTCCTTCACTCTAGTATACCAGTAGAGTGAAGCATCGGCCAAACCATACACACACTCAAGCTTCCATAGTTTTCCTTCATTGTTGGCCTCAGGAGGAGGTTTGATATAAAGGTCACGGGACAGCTCCATTCCCTGTAGAAATGGAGTTAAGTGTCCACTGTCTTTGACAAATCACTGCCACAAGAAGCCGAAGAGACTCTGAAGCACATGTTGGTGAGTCCTTTTTGAGTTCTGACACCTCTAGCTCTTCGAAACCTCTAGCAACAAGACGAGCTTTGGGTACAAACCCCTTCATTGTCTCCTAATTGAAATGCACTTTTGTCCCTCATCCTTCACTTCTTCAAAGACATGGTTGTCTCTCCAACTCTTTATCTCTTCCTGTTTTGCAAAGTCAAATGTTACATCTTTTGTTTCATACACATCCTCACATACATCGATGGAGTCAGCATTAGTAACAGTGGATTCAATCTGAAGATTCTCAACATTCAACATGTCAACAGACTCCGTACTGCCTGCAACATTAGTGGGCTCAATGAGCAACAGGTTAAACCAGTTTTTATATTTACCTGTAGTTTTACCTGCACGCCCTAAGATTTTAGCTGTACACAAAACACCTTTTTCTTTATCAGTGTCCACTGTCTTTGACAAATCACTGCCACAAGAAGCCGAAGAGACTCTGAAGCACATGTTGGTGAGTCCTTTTTGAGTTCTGACACCTCTAGCTCTTCGAAACCTCTAGCAACAAGACGAGCTTTGGGTACAAACCCCTTCATTGTCTCCTAATTGAAATGCACTTTTGTCCCTCATCCTTCACTTCTTCAAAGACATGGTTGTCTCTCCAACTCTTTATCTCTTCCTGTTTTGCAAAGTCAAATGTTACATCTTTTGTTTCATACACATCCTCACATACATCAATGGAGTCAGCATTAGTAACAGTGGATTCAATCTGAAGATTCTCAACATTCAACATGTCAACAGACTCCGTACTGCCTGCAACATTAGTGGGCTCAATGAGCAACAGGTTAAACCAGTTTTTATATTTACCTGTAGTTTTACCTGCACGCCCTAAGATTTTAGCTGTACACAAAACACCTTTTTCTTTATCTCTGTATTTTACAATTTGTTCTTTTTGTAAGCTGACAACAGTTTCCAGGTTAGTACCACTAGGTGTCTCTGTATTGTCACTTGTGTGCCATTCTGCTTCATTCTGCCCCCTTGTGTCCTCCATTTGCCTAAGATTCTCAACATTCAACATGTCAACAGACTCCGTACTGCCTCAATGAGCAACAGGTTAAACCAGTTTTTATATTTACCTGTAGTTTTACCTGCACGCCCTAAGATTTTAGCTGTACACAAAACACCCTTTTCTTTATCTCTGTATTTTACAATTTGTTCTTTTTGTAAGCTGACAACAGTTTCCAGGTTAGTACCACTAGGTGTCTCTGTATTGTCACTTGTGTGCCATTCTGCTTCATTCTGCCCCCTTGTGTCCTCCATTTGCCTCACCTCTTGTTGCACCTTAGCCTCGGTTTCTTCTGTCAACTGTCTGTTACTTTCAGCAAACTCCTGTCCTTGTTCACTGTGTGTGTCATTTTCTACGTCAGTCTTTGTGGCATGTTGATCCTCGCTTTCTGTATTCACTTTTCTCAGTCTGAGATGATGTACCCTAATGCAAGTCCGTCCATGTCTCACAAATACCACTGCTCCATCCTGACCAATGACCGTTCCTGGTCCTTTCCACTCTGGACAATCCACTCTCTTGTAGTACTCTTTATTACCCATTTCATATTTCTCATCGGTGTGACGTAGTTGCTTTCGTAACGCTCTGCGAATTCTCTCTGAGCACTCTGCTTCCGTAAAAGCCTATCTTGATGCATGTGAAGCAGAAGTCCAAATTCCAACTTCATTCTTCCAACTTTCGTATGGCTTCCCCTCGTCAAAGGTTGGTGGGACTCTGTAATTGCTAGCCATCCTCTGCTACCAATGTTACTCATCAAAAGACAACTGTTTTAAACTTAATGGAAAACTCCCTTTATTCGACTGCAACCATAGCCGTTCCCAACAACATAACACCGGAAGCAGCGATCCCCCCCCCATAAGAGTCCTTACTTCCTCTCAGTGTACTATATGCAAACTTACATTCAGAACCCTAGGCAGATAGCACTGAAATATTACATGTATACAAAAATCAGATTGTATAACCATGACTGAAACTTAACAGAATGAACGTTTCTGAACAATCATAACTCACTTAACGAACTGCATGTTATCATTCCTTCAAGTGACATCCATCTTGAAATGAATCAAGTGTAGTTAAATATGCAGCAGAGATTTTTCAGTAATAAATGACATTTTTTAAATAGAAAATGAGCCAGTTTTTCATGAATCACTCAGAAAGTCTCAAAGGTTTGAATCAGCCTAATATTTCTTACACTGAATGAACATTTTTAAATAAATATGACACTTGAACTGCATGTTGATATCATTACTTTCAGGGATGTCCAGCTCAAAATGTTTAGAGAAGGTATTCATACAAAAAAAATCATGTTTTTTTGTGCATAATATTGTCTGGGAATTAGGGCTGTCACTAATGGTTATTTTGGTAATCGGACGATTATTCTGACAACTAATCGAGTAATCAGATCTTTTTTTTTTGTGGAAATAAAAATAGACCCAAGCGAAAAATAGACTTTAAAACGACTTAAAATACTTATATAATAGCAATGAGGTGATAAATCAAATCAAATATCAAACGCAAGTAATCATATGGTTCTATTTAGGGATGCACCGGAGCTCCTGTACTCGTTAAAATGTCCCGATACCAAACACCGATACCACACAGCATGTGTTAAATGCCATATTCAGACAATGAAACACCGACAACAGAACAACAGACAGCAGAATGGAGAACAGAGATTAAGGTGGTCTACGAAGTATATGTATGCAATAAATATAATGTTAAACATTCAGCTGATGTGCGTGAGCTGATAAGCAAAGCACGCTGAAGTGAATCTAGCAGCCTGTGTGAAATGCGCTAGTCTGTACTATTCTGCATCAGTACAGATACCTGCACGCGTTGCGCGTGTTTTGCTTGGTTCATGAGTGTTTCTGCATTATATGAGTGGCTGTGGAATATAAATCGCAGCACGTTTCAGATGAAAAAAACCGTGACCTCTATTTCTGAAAATATCACAGTTAGGAAATTTATAACGAGTGGTTCCCTGCATTATTACAACAAAGCGCGTGATTACAGTACTGAGCCGCTGCAATGGAGCAGCTCTAATGCTGTTAAATTACAGATGATGCACCACAGAGCAAAACAATGAACAGTGAAAGTAACAAAAACTTGTAAAATACATTTTAATGGGCATAATTAAGTGTGAAAATAACCAAAGATATCCTTTGTCCAGAGATATCCACAGTCAAACCAAAAATTATTCAGAGAACAGATATAATTTTTTATATTTTTTTACTAGTGGGTGCAGGACACTATAGTTCATTTATGTAAGTGAGGATAGCAAAATAAAGTAAACTGAGACAAATCATACCCAAAAATTCTTCATACAGTGGACTACCAGTAAAACTGATACAAATTTGGAACCAAGTCTGGGGAAAAATTTGGAACCGAGTCTGGGGAAAAACATTGAAGTTGAGGAGACTATAGGCTGTCATTGAGGCTAAGGGTTGCCCGACTAAGTATTGATATTGATAGTTGTGTAAATACTGTCATGCTAACAGCTGTCTAATTTTTGGTTGATTGTAATCCATTACATACCTTTCTATCAAAGTTATCTAACATTATCAAGCTGAATTTGTTCTGACACAGTTTAACTCTGAGTTCTTGTCATATTTTATTACCATTTTCTCAAATATAGCAAATAAACTGTGATAATGTGAGAAATGTTGAAGGTGTCTGAATAAATTTGGGTTTGACTATCTATTTGATAAATGAAGTTAACCAACTAACATTACACATACTCTTTTGGTTTCTGTAACCAATATTAAAAAAATTAACAAATGCAATAAAAATATTGGTATCGGTATTCTGTATCGGCAAGTACCAAAAATAAAAGTATCGGTATCGGACGAGTACTGGAAAAAGTGGTATCGGTGCATCCCTAGTTTTATTGAACAAAACAGTTAAAATATATTAGGCCTGGGCGATAAAACGGTATCGATGGTACACCTTCTTCGATATCGATAGAAACATTTTTCGATATAGCACATGATATAGGCACGTACTATGAGTGAAGCAGACAGCACACACAAACACGAACACATGCTGAAATGAGTGCTGCGCCTGCCTGTGACGAGGAGATTGTGAATAAATAATGAATATTAGTCGAATTTAAAATAAACATTTGCATTTGAATGTTAGGTGTGCATCAGTGGCACGCGAGATGTGGTGATGTAAGTGACGTTGTTGCATTTTAATGTTTTGTTCGTCGAGCCCACGAGACGCGCCGCTGCTGCATTATTCATTCAAAATATTAGAGAAATATAGAAGCTCAGTGCAGAGAACATCTTGAACGGGTTAAAACCGAAACCAAGCCATTCACACAGAACACATATTCAGAGCATTTTTTAGACGGACAATTATGACTGCTGCACTCACGTCTTACTCAAGAGATGTATAGAAAGTCATGCAAAGTTAAAACAGTTTAAACTTTTAGAAAACACGTCACAAATTTGTGGAGGTTTATTCCTTTTCACTGCGTCTCATATGTTTTTAAATGCAGTCTGTGTGATCGGCGCTTCGGCTCTTTGGATTAAGCAATGCATAAATACATGATGCTGTTTTGTTCATAATTGTTTATGCAATTTATGAAATTATATTTGATTTTTATGAGTTGATTTAGACGTAATGCACGTTTTTTTAGAGTTACTTCCTTGCGTTGACCATTTAAATGCGCTGCATTATTGTGCTCGTTGCGCCCTCGGGAGACAATTAGACCTATACAATAAAGACCTATTTAATCTGCATATGAAACATTAGAAATGAGATATGTTTAATTTTTATTGTGTTTAATTGTTAAAACAAAAAATATTTGAAAATAAATTGTGTTAATTATAAATAGTGGTTAAATAAAAAAAAAAATTATATTGCTTTTTGTTTTAAATAAGGTTATAAAAAATGTCAATAATTATCAATACCGAACGATATGAAACATTATATCATTGATAATATTTTTAGCTATATCGCCCAGCCCTAAAATACATAGTGAAATAAAACAATCTAATCATAACTTATGTACATTATGTACTATATCAAATGCCTGCAGAGGCGCCAACAGCCTGATTTTACACTTTACAGTGCAATCTAATTTTTGTTTAATATTGACTAAACTTTTAATTCAAATGTCCACAATCTTTAATATTTGGCCACTTCTTTATGATAGAAATATTACAGCCGCTGTCATTTCTTGAACAAGAATGTGTGGACATCAAAGCATGCAGGACATCAAACTCAGAGCGAGGGTTTAATCTTTTATTTTGAAGTCGCAATGAACAGTTCGCATATTTAGAAAGATAACAGTGTATTATCCTGTGCTGGCGTAGGTTTATAAATGATTTACCTTATAACTCTGATAGAATGGTGCACATTGTTCCAAGATGAACATATGAACATATCACAGCATATGCAGAAATAAATGGTTGTGTGGAGCAGCATTTACTGTGAACGGAGCCGATCTGAGATGCACGTAACCAGCACGCATAGAAATAAAGCGCATTTTAAACCCGCAGCGCATATATTTAGCCTATTTAATTGAATCGCAGCCTTTGTAAATTCACAATAGCACTATGCTTTATTTATGATTTCGGTCATGCTAATAATGCTTTTCATGGACTCTCGTCCATGGAATGCGCCACTTCCATTATTTTGCCGGTTAATCGACACATGCAAAATGCAATCGAGGATTATTTATAATCGAGTGCTCATATTTAATCAAGGAATCATGACAGCCCTAATGGGAATATTTTATTATGTCATTTAGTCGTATCAGAATTGGTGTGAACAGGTTTTTAGGAACAATGTAAATTAATCCAAATAAATGTGCTCCAATATTGTGGAATGATGGAGTTGAATATGAGGTAATCCAGCGTAACTCACCATGCTCCATAATGCAGCTGGCTGGTTTGGGTCCCTTGGGTTCGAGAAGGTGAAAGGCAAATTCTGGCTTCAGCCCGTTGGGCAGCGTTGCTCCCATGCTCCCAGCAGGATGACCTTTGTCTTCTTCCGTGGAGCTCACGTCAGGAGATCCCACTCGAGCACTGCAGTCTTCCTCCTCATCGAGGGCTTCGTGACCTGCTGTGACCTCCAGTGAAGGCTGCAGCTGAGCGGCCCGTTGCTGTTCACTAGATTGCACTTGTTTCTCTCCGTTATCAACTTCCTGCAGCTGTTCTGGACATGGTTCGGCTTTTGGGCTTAGCGTCTCATCCTGGGATTGTCCTGAAACTGATGGCTCTGTTTGGATGGAACTGGACTTCTGTTTCTGCTCGGTGTGAGGACAGAACGTCTGGTCCTTCTCGCTTACATTTTGCGTCTCTTGCGTTTTTTTTGTGTTTGTATTTACAGTCAACTGTTGCTTTAAGTGAGTCTGATCGACAAGGACGGCGTCCTTCAGGCTTTCAAATGGCGTAGCAGGATCCTGTGCGATTTCTGTCTGTGACTCCTTCAGGTTCTCCTGCTTATCCGCAAGTGAAGACATAGACGTGTTGAGCAGTTCAACAGGTGCTGGTGTTGTTTCTGCACATGATGTTAACGTGCTGAGCTCAGATGCTGTTGGTTTCTGCTCAAGCGGTTGTGAACGTGCATCAAAAGGTGCTTTTATATTAGTCTGTGTGCATGTTTGGCTCTGTGACGCCCCCTCGCTGACACCTTTCGCCAATACAGTCGTCTGTTGTTGCTCCGGAGGGCTTTCCACACGTGTTACCATAAAGATTTTGTGTCCTCTGCCGGGACTAGACACCGAAAAGCAGCGGCCAGGAGATGGTGGGGCTCTTGGGACAGCGCTAGCTTCGGTCACTGTAATTACCGCTGGAGATCCTGGTAGAGGAGGCATCGAGGGCACGGCCTTACAGGCGTTTATTGCAGGAATCGCTATGGGAGATGTGGTGTTCGCAGGAGTTTTCGGCTCATCGGCTGCATCCTCATCCTCTGTGTCCGAGTCAGAGTCGTCTTGTAGTGTCGGGTTTTGATCGTCGACCTCGTCTAATTTTTGGTTGATTGTAATCCATTACATACCTTTCTATCAAAGTTATCTAACATTATCAAGCTGAATTTGTTCTGACACAGTTTAACTCTGAGTTCTTGTCATATTTTATTACCATTTTCTAAAATATAGCAAATAAACTGTGATAATGTGAGAAATGTTGAAGGTGTCTGAATAAATTTGGGTTTGACTATCTATTTGATAAATGAAGTTAACCAACTAACATTACACATACTCTTTTGGTTTCTGTAACCAATATTAAAAAAATTAACAAATGCAATAAAAATATTGGTATCGGTATTCTGTATCGGCAAGTACCAAAAATAAAAGTATCGGTATCGGACGAGTACTGGAAAAAGTGGTATCGGTGCATCCCTAGTTTTATTGAACAAAACAGTTAAAATATATTAGGCCTGGGCGATAAAACGGTATCGATGGTACACCTTCTTCGATATCGATAGAAACATTTTTCGATATAGCACATGATATAGGCACATACTATGAGTGAAGCAGACAGCACACACAAACACGAACACATGCTGAAATGAGTGCTGCGCCTGCCTGTGATGAGGAGATTGTGAATAAATAATGAATATTAGTCGAATTTAAAATAAACATTTGCATTTGAATGTTAGGTGTGCATCAGTGGCACGCGAGATGTGGTGATGTAAGTGACGTTGTTGCATTTTAATGTTTTGTTCGTCGAGCCCACGAGACGCGCCGCTGCTGCATTATTCATTCAAAATATTAGAGAAATATAGAAGCTCAGTGCAGAGAACATCTTGAACGGGTTAAAACCGAAACCAAGCCATTCACACAGAACACATATTCAGAGCATTTTTTAGACGGACAATTATGACTGCTGCACTCACGTCTTACTCAAGAGATGTATAGAAAGTCATGCAAAGTTAAAACAGTTTAAACTTTTAGAAAACACGTCACAAATTTGTGGAGGTTTATTCCTTTTCACTGCGTCTCATATGTTTTTAAATGCAGTCTGTGTGATCGGCGCTTCGGCTCTTTGGATTAAGCAATGCATAAATACATGATGCTGTTTTGTTCATAATTGTTTATGCAATTTATGAAATTATATTTGATTTTTATGAGTTGATTTAGACGTAATGCACGTTTTTTTAGAGTTACTTCCTTGCGTTGACCATTTAAATGCGCTGCATTATTGTGCTCGTTGCGCCCTCGGGAGACAATTAGACCTATACAATAAAGACCTATTTAATCTGCATATGAAACATTAGAAATGAGATATGTTTAATTTTTATTGTGTTTAATTGTTAAAACAAAAAATATTTGAAAATAAATTGTGTTAATTATAAATAGTGGTTAAATAAAAAAAAAAATTATATTGCTTTTTGTTTTAAATAAGGTTATAAAAAATGTCAATAATTATCAATACCGAACGATATGAAACATTATATCATTGATAATATTTTTAGCTATATCGCCCAGCCCTAAAATACATAGTGAAATAAAACAATCTAATCATAACTTATGTACATTATGTACTATATCAAATGCCTGCAGAGGCGCCAACAGCCTGATTTTACACTTTACAGTGCAATCTAATTTTTGTTTAATATTGACTAAACTTTTAATTCAAATGTCCACAATCTTTAATATTTGGCCACTTCTTTATGATAGAAATACTACAGCCGCTGTCATTTCTTGAACAAGAATGTGTGGACATCAAAGCATGCAGGACATCAAACTCAGAGCGAGGGTTTAATCTTTTATTTTGAAGTCGCAATAAACAGTTCGCATATTTAGAAAGATAACAGTGTATTATCCTGTGCTGGCGTAGGTTTATAAATGATTTACCTTATAACTCTGATAGAATGGTGCACATTGTTCCAAGATGAACATATGAACATATCACAGCATATGCAGAAATAAATGGTTGTGTGGAGCAGCATTTACTGTGAACGGAGCCGATCTGAGATGCACGTAACCAGCACGCATAGAAATAAAGCGCATTTTAAACCCGCAGCGCATATATTTAGCCTATTTAATTGAATCGCAGCCTTTGTAAATTCACAATAGCACTATGCTTTATTTATGATTTCGGTCATGCTAATAATGCTTTTCATGGACTCTCGTCCATGGAATGCGCCACTTCCATTATTTTGCCGGTTAATCGACACATGCAAAATGCAATCGAGGATTATTTATAATCGAGTGCTCATATTTAATCAAGGAATCATGACAGCCCTAATGGGAATATTTTATTATGTCATTTAGTCGTATCAGAATTGGTGTGAACAGGTTTTTAGGAACAATGTAAATTAATCCAAATAAATGTGCTCCAATATTGTGGAATGATGGAGTTGAATATGAGGTAATCCAGCGTAACTCACCATGCTCCATAATGCAGCTGGCTGGTTTGGGTCCCTTGGGTTCGAGAAGGTGAAAGGCAAATTCTGGCTTCAGCCCGTTGGGCAGCGTTGCTCCCATGCTCCCAGCAGGATGACCTTTGTCTTCTTCCGTGGAGCTCACGTCAGGAGATCCCACTCGAGCACTGCAGTCTTCCTCCTCATCGAGGGCTTCGTGACCTGCTGTGACCTCCAGTGAAGGCTGCAGCTGAGCGGCCCGTTGCTGTTCACTAGATTGCACTTGTTTCTCTCCGTTATCAACTTCCTGCAGCTGTTCTGGACATGGTTCGGCTTTTGGGCTTAGCGTCTCATCCTGGGATTGTCCTGAAACTGATGGCTCTGTTTGGATGGAACTGGACTTCTGTTTCTGCTCGGTGTGAGGACAGAACGTCTGGTCCTTCTCGCTTACATTTTGCGTCTCTTGCGTTTTTTTTGTGTTTGTATTTACAGTCAACTGTTGCTTTAAGTGAGTCTGATCGACAAGGACGGCGTCCTTCAGGCTTTCAAATGGCGTAGCAGGATCCTGTGCGATTTCTGTCTGTGACTCCTTCAGGTTCTCCTGCTTATCCGCAAGTGAAGACATAGACGTGTTGAGCAGTTCAACAGGTGCTGGTGTTGTTTCTGCACATGCGTTTTTTTTGTGTTTGTATTTACAGTCAACTGTTGCTTTAAGTGAGTCTGATCGACAAGGACGGCGTCCTTCAGGCTTTCAAATGGCGTAGCAGGATCCTGTGCGATTTCTGTCTGTGACTCCTTCAGGTTCTCCTGCTTATCCGCAAGTGAAGACATAGACGTGTTGAGCAGTTCAACAGGTGCTGGTGTTGTTTCTGCACGTGATGTTAACGTGCTGAGCTCAGATGCTGTTGGTTTCTGCTCAAGCGGTTGTGAACGTGCATCAAAAGGTGCTTTTATATTAGTCTGTGTGCATGTTTGGCTCTGTGACGCCCCCTCGCTGACACCTTTCGCCAATACAGTCGTCTGTTGTTGCTCCGGAGGGCTTTCCACACGTGTTACCATAAAGATTTTGTGTCCTCTGCCGGGACTAGACACCGAAAAGCAGCGGCCAGGAGATGGTGGGGCTCTTGGGACAGCGCTAGCTTCGGTCACTGTAATTACCGCTGGAGATCCTGGTAGAGGAGGCATCGAGGGCACGGCCTTACAGGCGTTTATTGCAGGAATCGCTATGGGAGATGTGGTGTTCGCAGGAGTTTTCGGCTCATCGGCTGCATCCTCATCCTCTGTGTCCGAGTCAGAGTCGTCTTGTAGTGTCGGGTTTTGATCGTCGACCTCTTGGCTCTCAGATGCACTGCCCTCATCGGTGGTGTTTTCTTCCTCGCTTTTCTCAGCAGATGCATCTTCATCCTCTTGAGTTTGGTCCTCCATGGCGATTTCGGCTATTGAAATCGACTGCCTCATCTTCTGTTCCGTCTCTTCCTTCTCTTTGGCCAGGATGAAGTTCCTCTTGCAGCCGTTCTGAATGTCTGAAAGCAGGGCACGCTGTGTCTCAATGAAACACTTCACCTGTGAGAGCAGCGATAGAAAAAAGATGTGGTATAGTAATGCAATAAAAAGGTCATAGATGCATCTGTGGTATATAATTAAGTGTAGTTAGTGAAAAAGATAGACTGCATTTATTTGATCCAATATACAGTAAAAACAATAATATTGTTAAATAGTATTACAATTTAAAATACAATTTTTCTATGTGAATATATAGTAAAATGTAATGTATTTCTGTGATGCGCAGCTGTATTTTCAGCATCATTCCTCCAGTCTTCAGTGTCACATGATCTTCAGAAATCAGTATAATATGCTGCTTTGCTGCTCGAGAAACATTTCTGATTATTATCAATCTTGAAAACAGTTGTGCTGCTTCATATTTTTGTGGAAACTGTGATACACCTTATTTTTCATGATTATTAAAAACAAAATAAAAAATCTTACTGACCCCAAACTTTTGAACGGTAGTGTATATATAACTTCCACTGTTTTTTTTTCCCACTTGAATTTAGTAATATATTAATATAGAACATTTAATTAGAATATATTTGCACTGATATAACATTATACTGTAACAAACAGCAATATTTACCCGTATATCTCAAAAACATTTAAATATATGAAGAATGAAATATAGTTTTAAATCGGTCTCAGAGAACTCAAATAAATGAACAGAACTTACTACATCTAACACTGTTTTAGCTTTAAATACAGGCAGTTGTACTTATATTAAGTTAAATCTTTTCCCCTTCCAATTTAACAAACACTCACCGTCTCTTTCTTGGGCTCTCGGTCCAGGTCGAGTCGGAGCAGCGACGAGTTGACCTTAAAGGCGAGCGAGAGAGCCATGAGGCCTCCGGTCTTGATTTCATTCTCCCGCATGTCCAGCCGGAGGATCCTCGGACTCTCAGCGATGAATTCAGCGATAGCGACCGCTCCTATCATATGAACAAACACACCGATAATATGAGCTTCACACAAGCTGAGCCCAAAATTCAACATCAAATTCATTATGTTTATATGTACAGTAACTTCTCGCTTCATTCCAGATCTCACCTTCACAGGAGAGTTTGGTGGAGGCCAGACCCAGCCTGAGGATGGACCGGTTTGCTATGAGTCCGTCTTTTAGTTTGTGCACTCCTTCGTTCCCCACTGCGTTGTGGCCCAGGTTCAGTGTTTCCAAGCTCTGAGTGAACGGCTACAGCAACAGAGAAAAATAAACTGAAAGTGCATTAACCGTCAAAGACAAGCAGTGTGTTTATGATTATTCTGCAAAGGGATCTGACCGTCTTTTTCTGTGAGGGGTGTGAATACAAGTGCAGACGATGCTTTACAACCACAGAACCTGTTTTGAAGACCAGCACAGACTGCAGTGCATTAGCAGACAAGACTGAGAATGTGTGTGCGTTTTGTCCTTAATTAACAAAAAGGCAGCAGGACACACATAAACACGAGCGTTGCACTGTCAGCAGCTGGCAGACACACACAGCATCCTCTCAATCTCCATAATGACCATCTGACTGAATGGGGCCGAGCTCTCGTCTTAATCTCATGCGCTCATGCTCTGTATTTTGGGCCATTACACAAGGAGGCATAAGAGGCTACTGTTTTGTTGTATGTACACCACCGTTCACTACCAACGCTGAACACTGCCAGACGTGGCGCGCCATATATATAATTATAATTATTATTATTATTATTATTATTATATGTAGCCTATAATATCAGTGCATCCCTACTTACATCCCCTCCTTGTTTACAAATCCGAAGTAAGTCCATACATCCGATTTAAATGCGGACAGGGCTTTCCTGATAACTTTCCGCGATGCCGCCCTCTTTATTTTACTAACTTACTGCATGCTGAAGGTGACCCAGCTGACCTCACCAGAAAAAATTATTCCTTTTCACTGCGTCTCTTATGTTTTTAAATGCAGTCTGTGTGATCGGTGCTTCGGCTCTTTGGATTAAGCAATGCATAAATACATGATACTGTTTTGTTAATAATTGTTTATGCAATTTACGAAATTATATTTGATTTTTATGAGTTAATTTACGTAATGCACGTTTTTTTTATAGAGTTACTTCCTTGCGCTGACAATTTAAATGCGCTGCATTATTTTGTTCATTGCGCCCTCCTGTGGCCTCGGGAAACAAGCTAAAAGTTTCCTCAAGACCTATTTAATCTGCATATGAAACATTAGAAATGAGATATGTTTAATTTTTATTGTGTTTAATTGTTAAAACAAAAAATATTTGAAAATAAATTGTGTTAATTATAAATAGTGGTTAAATAAAAAAAAAAATTATATTGCTTTTTGTTTTAAATAAGGTTATAAAAAATGTCAATAATTATCAATACCGAACGATATGAAACATTATATCATTGATAATATTTTTAGCTATATCGCCCAGCCCTAAAATACATAGTGAAATAAAACAATCTAATCATAACTTATGTACATTATGTACTATATCAAATGCCTGCAGAGGCGCCAACAGCCTGATTTTACACTTTACAGTGCAATCTAATTTTTGTTTAATATTGACTAAACTTTTAATTCAAATGTCCACAATCTTTAATATTTGGCCACTTCTTTATGATAGAAATACTACAGCCGCTGTCATTTCTTGAACAAGAATGTGTGGACATCAAAGCATGCAGGACATCAAACTCAGAGCGAGGGTTTAATCTTTTATTTTGAAGTCGCAATGAACAGTTCGCATATTTAGAAAGATAACAGTGTATTATCCTGTGCTGGCGTAGGTTTATAAATGATTTACCTTATAACTCTGATAGAATGGTGCACATTGTTCCAAGATGAACATATGAACATATCACAGCATATGCAGAAATAAATGGTTGTGTGGAGCAGCATTTACTGTGAACGGAGCCGATCTGAGATGCACGTAACCAGCACGCATAGAAATAAAGCGCATTTTAAACCCGCAGCGCATATATTTAGCCTATTTAATTGAATCGCAGCCTTTGTAAATTCACAATAGCACTATGCTTTATTTATGATTTCGGTCATGCTAATAATGCTTTTCATGGACTCTCGTCCATGGAATGCGCCACTTCCATTATTTTGCCGGTTAATCGACACATGCAAAATGCAATCGAGGATTATTTATAATCGAGTGCTCATATTTAATCAAGGAATCATGACAGCCCTAATGGGAATATTTTATTATGTCATTTAGTCGTATCAGAATTGGTGTGAACAGGTTTTTAGGAACAATGTAAATTAATCCAAATAAATGTGCTCCAATATTGTGGAATGATGGAGTTGAATATGAGGTAATCCAGCGTAACTCACCATGCTCCATAATGCAGCTGGCTGGTTTGGGTCCCTTGGGTTCGAGAAGGTGAAAGGCAAATTCTGGCTTCAGCCCGTTGGGCAGCGTTGCTCCCATGCTCCCAGCAGGATGACCTTTGTCTTCTTCCGTGGAGCTCACGTCAGGAGATCCCACTCGAGCACTGCAGTCTTCCTCCTCATCGAGGGCTTCGTGACCTGCTGTGACCTCCAGTGAAGGCTGCAGCTGAGCGGCCCGTTGCTGTTCACTAGATTGCACTTGTTTCTCTCCGTTATCAACTTCCTGCAGCTGTTCTGGACATGGTTCGGCTTTTGGGCTTAGCGTCTCATCCTGGGATTGTCCTGAAACTGATGGCTCTGTTTGGATGGAACTGGACTTCTGTTTCTGCTCGGTGTGAGGACAGAACGTCTGGTCCTTCTCGCTTACATTTTGCGTCTCTTGCGTTTTTTTTGTGTTTGTATTTACAGTCAACTGTTGCTTTAAGTGAGTCTGATCGACAAGGACGGCGTCCTTCAGGCTTTCAAATGGCGTAGCAGGATCCTGTGCGATTTCTGTCTGTGACTCCTTCAGGTTCTCCTGCTTATCCGCAA
The DNA here is from genome assembly GCF_001515645.1 of Sinocyclocheilus grahami. Classification (NCBI taxonomy): domain Eukaryota; kingdom Metazoa; phylum Chordata; class Actinopteri; order Cypriniformes; family Cyprinidae; genus Sinocyclocheilus; species Sinocyclocheilus grahami. The sequence goes on from NW_015505828.1 coordinate 199,634, forward strand.
GTGAAGACATAGACGTGTTGAGCAGTTCAACAGGTGCTGGTGTTGTTTCTGCACGTGATGTTAACGTGCTGAGCTCAGATGCTGTTGGTTTCTGCTCAAGCGGTTGTGAACGTGCATCAAAAGGTGCTTTTATATTAGTCTGTGTGCATGTTTGGCTCTGTGACGCCCCCTCGCTGACACCTTTCGCCAATACAGTCGTCTGTTGTTGCTCCGGAGGGCTTTCCACACGTGTTACCATAAAGATTTTGTGTCCTCTGCCGGGACTAGACACCGAAAAGCAGCGGCCAGGAGATGGTGGGGCTCTTGGGACAGCGCTAGCTTCGGTCACTGTAATTACCGCTGGAGATCCTGGTAGAGGAGGCATCGAGGGCACGGCCTTACAGGCGTTTATTGCAGGAATCGCTATGGGAGATGTGGTGTTCGCAGGAGTTTTCGGCTCATCGGCTGCATCCTCATCCTCCGTGTCCGAGTCAGAGTCGTCTTGTAGTGTCGGGTTTTGATCGTCGACCTCTTGGCTCTCAGATGCACTGCCCTCATCGGTGGTGTTTTCTTCCTCGCTTTTCTCAGCAGATGCATCTTCATCCTCTTGAGTTTGGTCCTCCATGGCGATTTCGGCTATTGAAATCGACTGCCTCATCTTCTGTTCCGTCTCTTCCTTCTCTTTGGCCAGGATGAAGTTCCTCTTGCAGCCGTTCTGAATGTCTGAAAGCAGGGCACGCTGTGTCTCAATGAAACACTTCACCTGTGAGAGCAGCGATAGAAAAAAGATGTGGTATAGTAATGCAATAAAAAGGTCATAGATGCATCTGTGGTATATAATTAAGTGTAGTTAGTGAAAAAGATAGACTGCATTTATTTGATCCAATATACAGTAAAAACAATAATATTGTTAAATAGTATTACAATTTAAAATACAATTTTTCTATGTGAATATATAGTAAAATGTAATGTATTTCTGTGATGCGCAGCTGTATTTTCAGCATCATTCCTCCAGTCTTCAGTGTCACATGATCTTCAGAAATCAGTATAATATGCTGCTTTGCTGCTCGAGAAACATTTCTGATTATTATCAATCTTGAAAACAGTTGTGCTGCTTCATATTTTTGTGGAAACTGTGATACACCTTATTTTTCATGATTATTAAAAACAAAATAAAAAATCTTACTGACCCCAAACTTTTGAACGGTAGTGTATATATAACTTCCACTGTTTTTTTTCCCACTTGAATTTAGTAATATATTAATATAGAACATTTAATTAGAATATATTTGCACTGATATAACATTATACTGTAACAAACAGCAATATTTACCCGTATATCTCAAAAACATTTAAATATATGAAGAATGAAACATAGTTTTAAATCGGTCTCAGAGAACTCAAATAAATGAACAGAACTTACTACATCTAACACTGTTTTAGCTTTAAATACAGGCAGTTGTACTTATATTAAGTTAAATCTTTTCCCCTTCCAATTTAACAAACACTCACCGTCTCTTTCTTGGGCTCTCGGTCCAGGTCGAGTCGGAGCAGCGACGAGTTGACCTTAAAGGCGAGCGAGAGAGCCATGAGGCCTCCGGTCTTGATTTCATTCTCCCGCATGTCCAGCCGGAGGATCCTCGGACTCTCAGCGATGAATTCAGCGATAGCGATCCCACTTGAATTTAGTAATATATTAATATAGAACATTTAATTAGAATATATTTGCACTGATATAACATTATACTGTAACAAACAGCAATATTTACCCGTATATCTCAAAAACATTTAAATATATGAAGAATGAAATATAGTTTTAAATCGGTCTCAGAGAACTCAAATAAATGAACAGAACTTACTACATCTAACACTGTTTTAGCTTTAAATACAGGCAGTTGTACTTATATTAAGTTAAATCTTTTCCCCTTCCAATTTAACAAACACTCACCGTCTCTTTCTTGGGCTCTCGGTCCAGGTCGAGTCGGAGCAGCGACGAGTTGACCTTAAAGGCGAGCGAGAGAGCCATGAGGCCTCCGGTCTTGATTTCATTCTCCCGCATGTCCAGCCGGAGGATCCTCGGACTCTCAGCGATGAATTCAGCGATAGCGACCGCTCCTATCATATGAACAAACACACCGATAATATGAGCTTCACACAAGCTGAGCCCAAAATTCAACATCAAATTCATTATGTTTATATGTACAGTAACTTCTCGCTTCATTCCAGATCTCACCTTCACAGGAGAGTTTGGTGGAGGCCAGACCCAGCCTGAGGATGGACCGGTTTGCTATGAGTCCGTCTTTTAGTTTGTGCACTCCTTCGTTCCCCACTGCGTTGTGGCCCAGGTTCAGTGTTTCCAAGCTCTGAGTGAACGGCTACAGCAACAGAGAAAAATAAACTGAAAGTGCATTAACCGTCAAAGACAAGCAGTGTGTTTATGATTATTCTGCAAAGGGATCTGACCGTCTTTTTCTGTGAGGGGTGTGAATACAAGTGCAGACGATGCTTTACAACCACAGAACCTGTTTTGAAGACCAGCACAGACTGCAGTGCATTAGCAGACAAGACTGAGAATGTGTGTGCGTTTTGTCCTTAATTAACAAAAAGGCAGCAGGACACACATAAACACGAGCGTTGCACTGTCAGCAGCTGGCAGACACACACAGCATCCTCTCAATCTCCATAATGACCATCTGACTGAATGGGGCCGAGCTCTCGTCTTAATCTCATGCGCTCATGCTCTGTATTTTGGGCCATTACACAAGGAGGCATAAGAGGCTACTGTTTTGTTGTATGTACACCACCGTTCACTACCAACGCTGAACACTGCCAGACGTGGCGCGCCATATATATAATTATAATTATTATTATTATTATTATTATTATTATTATTATATGTAGCCTATAATATCAGTGCATCCCTACTTACATCCCCTCCTTGTTTACAAATCCGAAGTAAGTCCATACATCCGATTTAAATGCGGACAGGGCTTTCCTGATAACTTTCCGCGATGCCGCCCTCTTTATTTTACTAACTTACTGCATGCTGAAGGTGACCCAGCTGACCTCACCAGAAAAAA
>NW_015505828.1:204064-207700 GCF_001515645.1 Sinocyclocheilus grahami
TAATTTTTTTTAACCCACAGTTTAACTACAAATGTATGGTTAAAAGGTTAGTGTAATAAAATCATGGTTCATTTTAATGTGTTTTCCGATAAACCTAAAACACAATGCAGTGCAAAATTCAAAATACATCATATTGAATTTACATATGCTGTCCCTAATTTTTAAAGTTTTTTTAATTAATTAAAATTTATTTATTTAATTTGGAATGTAGAGAAAAGCCTTACAACCCGTATCCATTATATAAAATTGCAATGTTAAAGTTAAATAAAAACGTTCCCTTTGCTTGAGACAGGGACAGGGCTTTCCTGAATGCCGCCCTCTTTATTTTACCAACTTACTTCATGCTGAAGGTGACCCAGCTGACCTCACCAGAAAAAAACTCAACACCACCATATAGTGGATTGTAAAGAAATTGATTTTATTATTCTACCAACTAGTATAATAAAAGATCGATACTTGGCGTCCGTGTATCGATACAGTATTGCTGCGGGAAATATCGCGATACTATGCTGTATCGACTTTTTCCCCCACCCCTACTTAGTACTTGATCGCATAATTACACTGTAACAGTGACACCTTAAAATGAAGTGTAACCCCCATTTCTTTCAGGTTTACACACTTGTTACAAACGAATTTGCATCAAATAGTTGGTGTGAATAGTTCTGGGACTAAATCCGTTGCTCTTGGTTTGAATAAGCCCTAAAGATGTGGATTTGCTCATGGAAACTTTTGTGACACAGTGTGTGTGTGTGTGTGTGTGTTTACCAAAGCGGCAGCCAGGTATCCCATGCCATTGTGCGTGAGCTGGTTGTTCCAGAGCACCAGAGTGACCAAACCCTTCCTCTGCTCCTTCAGACCCTCACATATATACGCCAACCCTGAGGACACGAGCAAAAGCAAATACAGCGGTTTGAACGACGAGTCCAAACACTACTGAAGTAGGAGACCAATAACAGGACGATACGGAGCAAGAGGTCACACCTGAGTCCAGTATGTGATTGTTTCTCAGGTCCAGAATCTGGATGTTGTAGTTGAACTTCAGCAGATTCCCCAACTGGGCCGAGTCCTGCAGACCGCTCAGCTTGTTTTCGGCCAAATACAGCTCTCTGAGGTTCATGTTCATCTTTAGTGCTGTGGCTGAACACACGTATGAAACAAACTGCCTTTTAATTGCTGCATTCACATTTCATTTTGAGAAAATGGATAACTTTACTTCGAGGGGCCCATTGTAATTAACAACACCGACATCAACTCGTGGCTTGTTAATGCATTATTTTGCCATGACTTTACTTGAGGGGCCCCCACTCATAATTAATTCACTCTTAACTGCTTAATACATTTATTTTATGCTTAATATCAAACACACATGTACTAACCCAACGAGTATTGAGCCCAATTAAGAGATGTCGTGAGGCTTTTCGAGAAGTCAGAGCGCGGAGGTACAGTATCATCACGGCCTGTGTCTGGATGGAGCGTGAACTGTACCGATACCCAGCAAACGTTCTGACCTTACCTGCAGTGCGTTTCTAGTTTCTAGTCATTTCTTTAGGAATCGTTCTACAAATGTGGGTTTTGAGTGTTTATTTTTTTGTCTTTAGTTGCGTATAAGTTGCAGCAGGGAAAGAGAACAACACAAAACAGAAAAGATCAGTTATTAGTGTATTTAGCATTTTCTACGCTTGGTGAGGAGGATCAACGATTCATTTGCCACCCAACAAAGCTGCAGATGTCAAAAGCTCAAATTATGATAGAATTAAATTGTTTAAATGGTAAGACTTTATTTTAAGGTGGCCTTGTTACACGTGTTACATGCACTTACTATTACGATAACAATAAATAATGCATAATTACATGCAAGTAACCCTAACCATATAGAAAGTACATGTAGTTAGTACTTAAATGTATTACACTGTAACAAGGACACCTTAAAATAAAGGGTAAGCGTTTCAATTTATTTCAAAGTCAGAGTACTTCTTATTCCTTCTTAAAGAGGCCGTTTGATTTAGTTTACCTATAAATGTTAATTAATGCATTAACTATTAAACATGTACTAACAAGGCTGCCGTTATTCATGCGTGAATCCATATGACTATTAGGGCTGCTCTTCATTAGTTCATGATTAGTTAACACCTTTAATAATCATTAGTACATGACAAATTAAGCATTGATTTAGGTATTAGTACATGATTATTCATGCACCCTTATAGTAAAGTGTTACCCAAATTTGCTTCAGTCTAGTAAGTGTAATTATGAATTTGAATTAAGTTATTCTTGCATTTAAAGCAAACAAATCACAGCATAAACAAGCTAAAGGTGGATGTTTGTACAATTATATTAAAATTCCTTTTACTAGCTAAAAACTATAAAATGTCAATCAGGCATGGAGTAGATAAACACATTTATCAGCAAAATTGATAATGTTGATCATTTAAAGTGCCCCTATTATGGATTTTTGAAAATTGCCTTTCATGCAGCACAGCTCTAAGTGAATGAAAACATCCTGCCAAGTTTTAAATCTGAAAGTGCGCTGTGTATAAAGTTAAGTTGAGCAAGTAAGGTAAACAATAAATGCATATTATAAGACAATGAAAGTGTTTTTTTGACCTTGCATGCATGTCAACCTGTCAACCCACAATAGGTGCACTTTAAAGTTTTGTGCATTAAATATGACACAGCAGGTTTCATAGGGTTAATGTCCAGAGTGTTTTTTTTCCTCTCTTTCATTACCCAGCAGCATCAGCGGTCGTCCTGAGATGCCGGCGTTCTCCAGGTGCAGGATGGTGAGACTGCCGCTGATCCGCAGAGCTCTGGCCACGAACGGAGCTGAATGATCCAGCAGCGGCGAGTTACGGGCGTCCAGATACTGCAGAGAGCTCGTCTGGAGGCACACAGACAAGATGAGGAGATCAACTCTTCATAACAGTGTGAACTGAGCGTAACTCAAGCCTCACCTTCCTCATCATGTGCGCGGCGGCCTGCCAGCCGCGTGTGCCGATGTGCTTGTTGCTGGAGATGTTGAGATGAGTGGCGGATTCATAGTACTCGATCATATCGAACAAAGCTGATGCTCCCTGAGAGACAGAAAGAAACACACTCTTTATTCTGTACAGCATTTCTGAATTAATAGCAATCTGTTTTGTGCTTATTCACAACACAAACACATGCAGACAACCTGAGTTTCCATGACAACAGCCTGCTGCACCGACATATGTAAAATATATATTTTATAAATTAATTATGATAAAAATATAATAAATTAAATTAATTTTTCTTTCAAAGTAACATGTCTATATGGTAATATTCAAATAAATGTGAGAGAAGGATTAGTTTCATCCTGGACGGAGCTCCAGACTGTCTCATATAATGTTGTAAGTGCTGAGAATTAGTGTGCGTGTCTATATATGTGCACATGTCTATGTATATACTGTATGTGTGTCTCAAGAGAAAACATGGCATCTTTACACCAGAGATTTACACTATGCTTTAAGCAGCATGAGTCACACGGTGATCTCAGACGAGCCGAGACAAAACATTCTAGAGAGAGAGAGAGAGAGCGAGAGCGAGAGAGAGCGAGAGAGAGCGAGAGAGAGAGAGAGAGAGGCAGAGAGAGTGAGAGGGAGAGGGAGGGGGGGAGCG
>NW_015505828.1:207802-221577 GCF_001515645.1 Sinocyclocheilus grahami
GACAGAGAGAGAGAGAGCGAGAGAGAGACAGAGAGAGAGACAGAGAAAGATCATGAGAAAGTCATGATCCACTTGAGCTCCTAAATTTTTTGCAATCTTTTGATCTCTAGAGTGAAACAGGCCTACATATATATATATATATATATATATTCGAGCTGTTAATCAATTAAACATTTTTAAATCTAATTAATTACACAATGTGGTGATTAATTACTCTGAGAAATTACCCACAAAAGTAATTTCATTTCAAAACATGAGACAAAATTCATACAGCTGCAACATCTTGATTTTTAGGGGCACATAACTGCATTTATGGACTATATGGTTGTTGCCCTGCATCATGTTTGTCAACAGTCAACCATATGAAATATAAGATGACGTACAGGTCTGGGGCGGGGCGGGTGCCTTAACTGTGTTAAAATACTGCAATTACGTTATTTTTCCATAACTAATTAAATTAACTCCTTAAACTGCCTGCCCTAATATTATATATATATATTTATATATATGTGTGTATGTGTGTGCGTGTGTGTGTGTGACCCTGGACCACCAGTCATAAGGGTAAATTTATATATCATCTGAAAGCTGAATAAATGAGCTTTCCGTTGATGTATGGTTTGTTAGGATAGGACAATATTTGTCTGAGATACAACTATTTGAAAATCTGGAATCTGAGGGTGCAAAAAAAATCTAAATATTGAGAAAATCATCTTTAAAGTTGTCCAAATGAAGTTCTTAGCAATGCATATTACTAAGTTTTGATATATTTACGGTAGGAAATTTACAAAATATCTTCATGGAACACGATTTTTACTTAATATCCTAATGATTTTTGGCATAAAAGAAAAATCTATAATTTTAACCCATACAATGTATTTTTGGCTATTGCTACAAATATCCCCCAGCGGTGGGTAATGTGGAACCAGAATGGTTTGGTTACTGGTGTTCTTCAAAATATCTTCTTTTGAGTTTAACAGAAAGAAAAAACTAATTTTTTGGGTGAACTATCCCTTTAAGAACTAAGTGTCAAATAGTTTAATCTGTAGTAAAATAAAAATGATTTCACATATTTCTTAAATAATGCTAAACATGTTGCACTATTCTGCACGGGGATTGCGCTTGTGACAGACCCACAGTCACGCTCCGCTGGCATACAGAATGAGGACAGAAGTGAAACGCAGCGGTGTTTGATTGGTCAGAGCTCTGCTGAGGAGCAGCGTATGGTGTTGAGCTCCAACCTGAACACACACACACACACACACACACACACACACACACACTGACTGCATACAAGAGCTCTCACAGAGGAGGAGGGACAGGCTCAATGTTTCTGGAGGAGCCAAAAACAAGAACAAGTACAAAGCAGTTCATAAAGAGGGTTTAAAGGTAAAGAAGATTAGAAGCAGCAGGAGTGCAACAAATACTTATAGACACAGAAAAACAACGAACATGCCGATTACAGCACTGCGGCTGGGGGACAAAAACCTGCCGTGGCCAAACAAACAACCAATAACACTTAAAGGAGTAGTTGGATTTAGGTAGGAGAAACTGATCCCAGCACAGTAGTTATGCGCAATAAAAATAAAATAAAATAAGTAGAAATTAAAATACAACAAATTTAAACACATTAAAATAAATATACATAAATGACTGCATACAAGAGCTCTCACAGAGGAGGAGGGACAGGCTCAATGTTTCTGGAGGAGTCAAAAACAAGAACAAGTACAAAGCAGTTCATAAAGAGGGTTTAAAGGTAAAGAAGATTAGAAGCAGCAGGAGTGCAACAAATACTTATAGACACAGAAAAACAACGAACATGCCGATTACAGCACTGCGGCTGGGGGACAAAAACCTGCCGTGGCCAAACAAACAACCAATAACACTTAAAGGAGTAGTTGGATTTAGGTAGGAGAAACTGATCCCAGCACAGTAGTTATGCGCAATAAAAATAAAATAAAATAAGTAGAAATTAAAATACAACAAATTTAAACACATTAAAATAAATATACATAAATGAAATAAACAAAAATAAATATAATAACATAACAAATAACAAATAGGCCTAGTAATGGTTAGAATGTGTACATCTTTTATTAAAAAAATTAAAATTAAAAATAAAATGAATTACATTAAAATAAATATAAATATAAATAAACTAAACAAATATATACATAAATGATGGTTGGAATGTGTGCAATGCATAGTACATCTTTTATTTAAAAAAAAAAATCTATAAATCCATCACATTAAAATAAATGTAAAAAAAATATAAATAAATGAAACAATAAATATATACATAAATAATAATGGTTAGAATATGTATACATCTTTTATTTATTTCAGAAGAGAGAAAAAAATCCAGTTTTCCATGACACTCCCTTAAGTTGTGTGTTTGTATACATGGAAGATGCTGAGATCCACCCTCCTTATGACGCATGTCAAGATTATAGCATTAAATCAAGCACAGTTAGCAGAGGCCTGGAGCGACCTTAAGTAACCAGACTGAATTAATGTCTCCTGATATCTGTGTTTATGTTGGACAAACACAAACCGTATCAGAACAGCACACATGTAGTCTGCACACAGACACATGCCTCAACCAAACACACTAAACAGATGAGTATTTTCATTGAGTAACGGCACTGATAAACGAAATCAGAGCGCTGCACTCGCCATAACAGAAGCTCAGGCAGTCTTAAAGGTGGAAAGAGAAAGAACAAGAATGACCCTGCCGTCATAAAGCTGGTCAGGAAATGAGACGAAAGAGGTAAAAAGGAGCGGCACTCACATCCTCGTCTAAGTTTGTCTGTTCCAGATCCAGCACTTTAAACTGCACCCTCTTAAAGATCTCCTCCAGAGATTCACATGATTTATAATCCAGCTTCTCGCCTACAGAGGAAAACACAGAGAGAGAGAAAGACAGAGATATTATATTTAACTTCTGCACTGATACGGCTCTTTATATGTTTTTATTTGGTACAAACACATCAAAGTCAAACGCGCAGTGATGATTTTTCTGCTAATTTCTTATGTACAGTAAACTTGAATCATCTGACGGTGAGATCAGCTCGTCTATGGACACACACCCATTAACAACACAAACCAGTCTTAACAGGTTGAACTCAACGGAGAACCTGTGTGTGTGTGTGTGTGTGTGTGTGTGTGTGTGTGTGTGAGAGTGAATGAAACATTCCCATGACTTATATGTTCCTAATTCATTAAATGTATATAATATACACAAAATTTTAAAGTTTGTGGTTGGTACAGTTTAAAATATATTATTATTTCGAAAAATATTATTACAATTTAAAATAGCTGTTTTCTATGTGAATTACTCCAGTCTTCAGTGTCACATGATCCTTCAGAAATCATTCTAATATGCTGATTTGCTGCTCAATAGTGATGTCTATTAGTGTCTTAGTGAACCGGTTGAACAAGTTCACCAAATCGGACTGAATCGTTTGAAACGGTTCGCATCTCCAGTAAGCATTAATCCACAAATTACTCAAGTTATTCACTTTTTTAACGTGGCTGACACTCCCCGAGTCGAAATAAACCAATATCCCGGAGTAATTCATTTACTCAAACAGTACACTGACTGAACTGCTGTGAAGAGAGAACTGAAGATGAACACGAGCAGAGCAGCATGTGTGCAGCGAGCCGGATAACGAACGTACGCGCCCACTGCTGGAGCGGTTCTCCTTCTCGAGTCAAGAACCGCTTGCATCGGTTTTCGGATCACCGGTACACTCAACCGAGAACCGTTTCTTTCGGACACGTCCGATTTGAGAACCGATGAGCTGATGATACTGCGCACGCGTGCCATTTTTCAAGAGGACGAAAAGCATGTTATCCAAGTATTTTGTTAAACATCAGAAAGTGTGATAATATAAATATATTTTATTTTACTTTTTTAAAAAAGGTGAATGTATCTAATCTGTGTACTTTGTTCAGTTGAAGATTCTGTTAGGTTATAGGCCAAAGGGTTTTTTTGGGAAGTTGGACAATAATTAAGACTCTATGTTTAATAGGAATAAGGGATGATTTATGAAATACCTGTACTGTATTTACAGTTAACGCAGACTTGAATGAAGGGCTATCTGGCGAAACGTAAATTTATTTAATAACAAATAAATCGCAATGGATTATGCATAGTAAGTGGATTATGGTTTCTGCACTGACGACAACTAATTTACTTTATATCTTCAAAACTTAAATCCTCGTATGCACATCACTGCCTGTTACTGTATTTGGGTGCTTAGTTGCAAAACTTAATTGTAAAATTTTCAGATCATGATTAGTGGTCGACCGATATTGTTTTTTTGACAGCCGATACCGATACCTTGGAAAGCAGGGTGGCCGATGGCCGATATAAAGCCGGTATAATTTTATTTATTTTAATTAATATTTAATACATTTAAAAATTATTTGAAAATGGATTAACAAATAAATATGATAAACATACTTATACTTTAGATGACAAAGTATTTTTCACAAATAAATAAATATTTAATAAAAAATATAATAAAAAAAAGGAAGTAAACACTGTAACCAACAGGGCACTCAGTATTCTGGGAAGTGTGTGTGCATTGGGTACAACGTACAGGATACAAATGCACACTTCACAAGATCTCACAACTAAGTTTGCAAGGTTTGTGTAATTAAATGTTCATTAGTCATTCAAAGATTTGTTTAAATGATATAAATGCATATTTGCTGAATGCTGACGGCAAACAAGAAGTATTATAATGTTTGCCTTTCTATTACTAATAATATAAAAGCAATCGTTATAATACTTTCTGTATACATTGTAATTCCTTTGTTTAACCGTTCTATCTGATTATTAGACCGAGAACTGTTAACAGCAACAACGAACAAGAGGGAGAACGTGAGCACTGTGTGCTCAGGCGCTGCCGCTCTCAGTGCCGTCAAAATAAAAGTCCCGCCTCGAACGCATCGGCCAAACAGGAAAACTTATCGGCCGATGCCAGTATTTAAAAAAAATGCCAAATATATCGGCCGATATATCGGCTACTAATCATGATTATGATGTTTTAACTGACTGAAGTTATGATTACTGACTTTATATATTTGAATGTGTATTTTCATCCCAGCCCGGGACGATAGACTTGATATCATCACGGATTATGTCATTACGTTAGGGCGTAAAATAACCGATAAACCGTTTTTTTGAAACGAACTGTCCGAAAGAACCGGTTCGTGGAAAAGAACCAGACTTCCCATCACTACTGCTCAAGAAACATTTCTGATTATTAGCAATGTTGAAAACAGTTGTGCTGCTTCATATTTTGTGATACATTTTCTTTTTCAGGATTCTTTGATGAATAGAAAGCTCAAAAGAACAGCATTTGTTAGAAAAATAAATCTTTCGTAATACTTTTAATAGCTTTTCTGTTGCTTTTGATCAATTTAATGCATCCTTGCTGAATGAGAATTAAATAAAAAACAATTGAGTTTCAGGATTTTTTTTTAATGCTGGTTCAAATATTTTAAGGAACATTTTAAAAACAAGAAAAACTCATATTTCCAAGACTTTTTATTATTTCATTAAACGTCTATGACTATTCCATATACAATTTTAAAATTCCCTGAACTTTCAATGACCGTGCAAACACTGAACATTGTGATAAGGAGATTTCCGGCTCACCTTTGAGTTCTAGGCACTCGTTTCGCTGTGTCAGGTCTTTTAAGTCCTATGGGAAAAATAAACAGAGAGAGTTAACTATTGAGAGATGAACATAATCGGACAGGTAGGCCATTGATATAACTCTAGTGTACAAAGTGTGTGGGGCAATGACAAGTGGTTTAAAAAAAACGCCAAACTCACAAAATTGTAAATCTACACCTGCACACATAAGACTCAAGAAATACACAGACGAATACACTGTGTGTGTGTGTGTGTGTGTGTGTGTTGGGAAAAATAAACAGAGAGAGTTAACTATTGAGAGATGAACATAATCGGACAGGTAGGTCATTGATATAACTCTAGTGTACAAAGTGTGGGGCAATGACAAGTGGTTTAAAAAAAACGCCAAACTCACAAAATTGTAAATCTACACCTGCACACATAAGACTCAAGAAATACACAGACGAATACACTGTGTGTGTGTGTGTGTGTGTGTGTCTGTGTGTTATAACATGTCTCCTGATTACCCCACACACTGAAACAAATGGACTAAGAGCTGAAAATCTGCCAGTGTAAATGCTGAATTCATAGCTTTGAAGGCTATGATGTCTGTGCTGTGAAACACCGTTCTCTGTGAAAAAACCTGTTCTCTGATCAGCCAAGAGTCAGACGCATTCAGAGTCAGCAACCTGACATTTAACGCTGCCATGAGCTTTCTAATGTAACTTCAATGAGCCTTGTGTTTCTGCTGTTACACAAGCGTCCATCTTTACTCACCAATCACAGACTTCACCACTCGTACTGAGGAGGAGGAGGGAAATTGCATTCAAATGTTACATTTACATTTAGTCATTTAGCAGACGCTTTTATCCAAAGCGACTTGCAAAAGAGGACAATAAAAGCATTCAAAACTAACAAAAGAGCAACAATATATAAGTGCAAATGACAAGTCTCGGTTAGCCTAACACAGTACACGCAGCAAGGTGTGTATATATATATATATATATAATATACACACACATACACACACAAAGAAAAACACGTAGATAGAATAGAAAAAATAGAAAGCTAGTGTTTGTTTTTTGTTTTTTTAATAAAAATAAATAAAAAAGATGATAAATATAGATAAAGTAGAATTAAAATAGAATAATGTTAGACTATAAATAATAAATGTATTTAACCCTCATGTTGCATTCCTCTCATTTTGACCCAGAGAGGATTTTAATGGATTTTAATGTTAATGTCATCTCATTGGACTCAAACGTACTGACACACAGGGTATAACTTCCCCAAAAATAAATGTACAATTTTTTTTATGATTTTTGTACTTTTTTTTTACCAACTTATTACATTTGTAAAACTGCTGATACATTTCTTGTTATGCTATATCACCAAATATTGGCTTAAATATTTTCAGCAATTTGTTTTCTTTCAGTTAGGACAGGTTTTGCATTTCTTTTTTGGAACTGACGGATCATAGTTTCATTGATCTGAGCTTATGCACGGCAGCTTTTGAGTGAACATTAACAAAATTATCCACAAATAATGCTTAATTCACTCAAAAACCGAGGTGCATGAGCTCAGATCAATGAGGCCTTTGATCAATCAGGTGGCTGAAATAAAAACTCACTTTCACGACTGACTTATTCAAACATACATTAAGACAATACATTAAAATAAAAACAGTAAAAATATAATAGATATGTAGTATAGTGCATATATTTAACAAAATGCTCCTCTAAAGTTAACTTCTTCTAGCTGACTAACGAGTTTATAGACAGTGAAAGGCTTTCCTGAGGTTAATGCATTTCACTTGAACTGTAGCGGCTAAACTTTACGTCACATTGAAGAGCATCAAAATCACATATGTGACCCTGGACCACAAAACCAGTCATAAAGGTCAATTTCTCGAAATTGAGATGTATACATCCTCTGAAAGCTGAATAAATAAGCTTTCCATTGATGTAAGGTTTGTTAGGATCGGACAATATTTGGCTGAGATACAACTATTTGAAAATCTGGAATCTGAGGGAGCAAAAAAAAAAATTAAAATACTGAGAAAATCGTCTTTAAAGTTATCCAAATGAAGTTCTTAGCAATGCATATTACTAATCAAAAATTACGTTTTGAGATATTTACGGTAGGGCATTTACAAAATATCTTCATGGAACACAATCTTTACTTAATATCCTAATGATTTTTGGCATAAAAGAAAAATCTATAAGTTTAACCCATACAATGTATTGTTGGCTATTGCTACAAATATCCCCCAGCGACTTAACACTGCTTTTGTGTTCCAGGGTCACATTTATTGTTTGAATTTAGTTATTAAATAGACAGAATTTGAGAGCCCAGACTTTTTCCCTATCAAAGCGCAAAGCTTGTAAGTTTTGTTCACGCATTAATGGAAACCAGTATAGAGAAAGACCTCAGTTCACCAAAGTAAAGATCGATTTAAAATCGAGAAATCAATATTGTCAAGCCTCGACAGAGCTGACATGTTAACCTGTTGTAGCCGCTAACACAGTCAAAACACGCCATCGGAGAAACGCTAATTAGCGTCACGTTTCAGTCAATGATTTCAGCCCTCCAAGACCGTTTCATTTTAATTTTCAGACGAATATTTTTGTTGCATCACTAGTCTTGAACGCAGGACTGAAGAATCTCCATGATGTTTTTGCAGATGTGAGAGACTGCATGAATAAATGTGTCCGTTACCTGTATCTGCTTGAGCACTTTAGGGATTGGTTTGCAGTTGAGCTTCTGGCATGCTTGTCTGTAGGCATTCAGAATCTCCTCCACCGTCACATTCTGGGCTGCAGAGACAAAAAAAAAAACACACAAACACAAGGTCAAAGGTCATGCAGAAATATACTACACCGCATATGCAACAGCTGATTGGATGGAACCAGTCCTCTATGGCATGAAATTAAAGCCAGACTCTGGCTCATCTCATTCTCTATGTTTGGAACAGCAATTGCTCCTACGATGCCTTAAAATACTGCCTTTGTAGGTTCTGTGACAAGGAAGAGTTTGAACAATGTAAGCGAGTGAAAGGGATCGTCCTCACCGAGTCTTTGGGGAGACTGAGAGAAGTCTGTGTACACTGTGATTCTTGAGCGCTCTCAGTAGGCCCTTTGTGTATCACATAAACACACACACTCAAAGTACCAAGCGGTCTAGACCTTCTAAGCGCTGTCCACAGTCATATGACTACATTCAGACTTATTGTTTTGTGGTGACACACACACACACAAGCACGCACACACACACACACGCACGCACACGCACGCACACGCACGCACACGCACGCACACGCACGCACACGCACGCACACGCACGCACACGCACGCACACGCACGCACACGCACGCACACGCACGCACACGCACGCACACGCACGCACGCACACACACGCACACACACGCACACACACAGTGCAGGATGGTTTAAGGCAAAACAAAAATAGAATTTTCACCCGAGTGTTTATGTAAACCAGCTGTGCATGCTGTTGATTACCAATTATTTTAATATGACAATAATTTCGACCCGTCCCTCTTTGTGTACAAACAAACGGCATGCATGTTTACGGTGAACACAATCACAATGTAAGCTTTGCAGGCCTGAGGATTCACTAGGAAATGCGTGTTTCAGTGCTTACTTTTCTGCATGAAATGTATGAGTATCTGCTTTTGCGTCGACAACAATTTTTGGAGCTGCATGTGAACAATGATCCACAGAGAGTTACATCCATCTTCCATGTCTCTTCTGGTCTTTGCAGATATTTTAATTCACTTGAACCACGTACCAATTTTAAGATGACATGACTTTAAAGACTGATTATAACTTTTTGTTTAATAAGGAAATTATTGAAATTGGATTTCATGCTGAATTCAAGAAATGGTCAGACTATCAAAGCAGTGCGATGTTAGCATATTTTAAATGTTTATTTATTGTAAAATGTAAAATGTTAATTATTGTAATAGGCAAACGTGGATTCTGCTTGTTTATACACACTCCGACAGCAACTCGCATGTGGTATATGGTCATTAGGTTAAAGAAAACTTGAAATATTCCTTATTTCTGATGAAAAGTAAAAGTTTGTGCGCACACAAACAGTGCAGTGGGCCGCTGACTAGAGATGATGTGCTGGGTTGATGACTCTAACGATAAGCACCTGATTGGATGCAATCTGTCCACGCTTGCTATCATCTAATAAGCGGCAGACTAATCACGACCACCATCACTAACATGGGCTATAAATATAAACCAATACATGAAGGAATGAGACGATTCAGCTCAACGTGCATCATGAGTCTTTCTTCTTCTCCTCCGGCAGTCTAATTAAACTTAAGTCTGCTCTAAAAGATTTCCGATGGCTCTTTCTCTATGAGCGGATATCTGGAACGCATTCTGGCGCTTCAGCAAAACATCTTTAATCCGGTCTACATCTGTAGTATCCAATATGTAAGCAATACCAAAGCGATGCCCAATAATTAAAACGCATTGTATAAAAGTTTGCCACCTGTGACGATCATCCATTGTTTATGCACACATTTGCTGTAACCTTAACCATTAACAGCAGACATCTGACAAAATTAAGTGGTTAAGTTTACCGTTGTCAACAAAAGCGTAAAAAATTGACACAAAGCAGCATTTGTACTGTGATGGCTCACAGTCCGATCAGATTGAGCTCCGTCAACCAGTCACAACACATTCAAGGAAAACGAGGCCTTTTGAGTGCATTTAGTACAGCTAACCTCAGAGATCATCACAGGAAATAATCACCACTAGTGAACATTGCTCTTCGTGAAAGTGGTTAATATTTAACAGTTCACTCATATGGTTTTATCAGCAATGCAATGAGCATGTGTTAGTTCAGAGGAAGCCAAGGGGACCGTGGTCCTGATCGTCATTGTCTTGTGTATTACGTGGCTACAAATGAATAGATAAATGAAAGAAGTTGGATAAATGTAATTATGTGAGAAGACTGTGGAGTGTTATGAGAGACACAAAACTAGCAAAGTTACGCTGGGAATCAGTTATCTGGGGGAAAGTTCAGTTCAGGAGTTTTGTGCTCATTACAGCCAAACATTTTAACCCCAGAAGACTTCGAATGACCAATAATAATCACAATAGAATAAGCCAAGAGGCCGCATGTGTCGCATGTACACTATTTAGTATAGAGTTTGATGTGTGTGATTTCTGCACCATTCATTTCATTGCAAAAATGATTGTTTTCAAACACTCCTGTTGTCTTCTATGATTAGTGCAAACAGAAAGTCTGACTCAATCTCACACCATTGGTTAAGCCAATTATAGCGGTCTCTGCATTTTCAATTTGGACAGGAGAAAGTATTTGAATAAAAAAATTAATTCATAAATAACCTTACATGTCAAACATGAACTTCAGGTCTATGGTTGTTTAATTTGGACAGATTCTCCTTTTTATTAAACAAACAATTCTGTTTTTTTTTTTCATATGGACAAATTCCTTTCTTTATTGTCACCATTAGGGATGTAACGATGCACCACAAGTTTTATGTAGTATAGTTTCACAAAACTAAAGTCTGTTCTGTTTTTGTTTTAAATTTTGAAATTATATAATCTAATTTAGATTAAATACAGCTCCTGCAGCATCTTTGTAACTTTGGATCGTGATTAAAATGCAGTGGTTGCCTCTCATTTTAAAAAGAAAGAGCACAGGAATAGCCTTAGTTTGTTTATATTGAGAGATCACTTTTATTTGCAATATTTATTTATTTGATTTGGGATTTTAAATATTCAATTTAGTTTTGTTTTTCGACATATTTCACTTTCACAAAGAAATATACAGCATTTTGTCTGAGAAATAATAAAAGGACACCTTTTCATTTATTTGTCTTAAATCTAATTTTGTTAAAAAAAAGAAAAGAAAAACATGAGAAAATTGTATCATGAAATCAGTATCATGAATCATATCGCATCGTGAATTGAGTGAATAATTACATCCCTAGTCATGCAGGAAATCTATTGTATTTTTTCCCAAATTCGGTTTCATTTTGCTAAAATTTTATTTTTTCTGTTCTAATTTTTCTTGATTCCTTTTTTTTTTCTTTGTATTTTTTTCTGGATTCCGTTTTAATGGTTGAATTAAATGTCAGTAATCAGAACGCATGCCTAATCAACTGAATTCAAAAAACTTTAAATTCAATCACAATAATTTATTCATTTATTAATATTTTTACAATAATAACAACATTCTGAACATGCTGACGTTTTGCACATTAATATTCACAGAGAGCTGATATAAAAGCCCCACTTTTGATTTATTCATCAGATTTTCCAAATTCCGGACAAATTATACTGTAAATTCTATTTTCGTGAATGGATTCCGTGATTCTGACCTGCATCATGGAAATCATAGAGCCTTACATTTGTGACATAACCACTAAAAAAAAGGTGTAAAAGATGCTGACCATCCATTTCCAGTTTATGTGTGTGTGTTTTATGGACACGGGGGCCGTGTAAGTCTGAGCAGGGCACTGAACGTCCTCCATGTGCTGTGTACAGCATGTCCTTGGAAAAGCATTAGCTTTTTAGTCTCAGCGTGGGTAAACATTCCCAGAGAGAAAAAGACAGAGGCAGACTTGGGAAAGCAGTACCAAACACTCCTTAATATTTCCAAATGCACACAGATTAATGCCATCTCTTTTCACATGTTGACAGCTGAAGCCTTCAGCAGGGTCACAGAAGGCAGAGCAGCGCTGGCATTGAGTATTAGATAAAATCATAAAATCCATGCCATGAAGTGTCTTCAAAGAAGAGAAAAGCAGGCATGTTTTTAAAGGTCCCATATTGTCAAAACTGACATTTCCTGGCTTTTTCATGATAACTGAGGTCTAGGTGCTATGTAACTACCATATACGTTTCATCCACAGTCAAATGCACACAGCCTGCATAAAGTAGCTGTGATTTTTCACGAACCGTTGTGACTTCCGTAAAAAAGGTGACGTCAGAACTACTCAGTCACCGCCTTCAGTCACCACCCCGAGCACCGCCCACAGTCCCACTCTTCATTTTGCCAAACCCCCAGACAACATCGCGTCCATGCCATTGCTGAGCAACAACAACACAGAAACATGTCGAGAAAACACTGTTCAGTCTGGATGTCAGAGGAAACTACATCATTGCACAGTAGGGCTGTGACGGTCGCCGTGACAACCGCGTCAACCGTAGTGCACGTGACATCACACACTCTATAACAAGCATAATACAAAGTTTTGTATACAAGTGTAATAATAGTAACAGTTGCAAATTGTTTTATTTAGACTACAAGTCTACGCTAATTCACAAACCGCCATACACGGCGTTTGATCCTTTAGATTGGCAGGTTTGAGCGCAGGAAAATACGGTACAAAATACAGAAACCAAATACTACATCGCCAATCTGGAATCCTTTCCATTCATGTCACCCATCCGCATTTGTACAAGTGTCTTCAAGTTCACGTGATCGCAAACGCTCGGCTGGTCAGATTACCATTCTGAAACATCCTGTTGTAAGCGCGTTCGAGGAGGTGGCTGGTTGTCGCCTGTCGTCGCCGATTCGGGGTCTGAGTTCGGCTCAAACATGTAAGGCCGGACTACATTTCCCTCAGCAGTGACCATCATTACCGGTGTTTCTATTGACCTTACTTGTGAGTATCACCAATCCACAGCAGGCTACAGCATACATGACCCTAGTTACCTGTGGTTGGCCTGGCCGTGCGTCACTCAGAAAACAACAGGCCAATCAGAAGAGAGGCTCATGAATATTAATTAGACAGACCATGGTTTTTGGTACTTATACCGCAAATATATTTTCTTACGGACATCAAGACTTAAAATAAAACTCCAGAAATGTGTAAAATATGTAATCTTTAAGTGCAGCCTTCATTTTTTTTTACCAAATTTTCACAGATATTTGGACACACCATCTGGGTAAGGTTTCATAACCTGAAAAAATATCCATAAGCGTGTGTATGTGTTTACCACTTCCAGGTTCCAGATCTACTAATGGCGCTTTTCCACTGCGTGGTACGACTCGGCTCGGCTCAGTTCGGCACGGTTTGCGTTTCCACTGCAGTTCAGTACCGCTTTAGAGTGGGCGG
>NW_015505828.1:221730-250803 GCF_001515645.1 Sinocyclocheilus grahami
CTTGGAACCCCAACCGAGGTGGTACTAAAAAAAGTACCAGGTACCAGGTACTGTACCCAGTGGAAAACCCCCAAAAAGTGAACTGTACCGAGCCGTACCGTGCAGTGGAAAAGCGCCATAAGATAAACAGACCTGCACAGTAGTAAAATTTCAGCATGGTTCATTTGAAAATGTTACCACGATAAAGCATCAGTATCTCCTTCCCTAATGCTACATTCAGTATGTATATAGATTATAGCATCACGAGAGTGGGGTGAATCAATGAGAAACTGTCCTTCAGCAAACAACCTTTGGGGAAACCTGTGGACTGCATTCCTCTGAATGGCGTCTTTCCAAAAGCACTGGTGGAGAACACTTACTGAAGCTGGCCAGACATCTAAATTAAAGACTGCTCCTTCAGATTCAAACTCATTGCACTTAGATCAATACAAAGTGAGTGGCACTGCAGTACACAATCCTACAAAAGCATGCAGAAACATGAAACAATTCACACAAATGGAAAATTGTGTCATTCCAAACCTGTATGACTTTCTTACAAACAATAAACACCAAAGAAAATATTTGAGAATGTTGGTAACCTAACAGTTCTGGTTAGCGGTCCATCAATATATATAAAGCAGCTGCTCTACTTTCTCTTTCTGAAGAGGATTTATATATTTTAAACAGCCATTCAGATTTTTGTATTCGCAATGGTGTTCATCACAGCGCCGAAAACTTAATACTTGCTCTTAAACTTAAACATTTTTACATTTTAAACTGGCTACAACATGCCCTATTGACAAAAATGCTCCGATTCGTTAT
This sequence comes from Sinocyclocheilus grahami, assembly GCF_001515645.1. Taxonomy (NCBI): domain Eukaryota; kingdom Metazoa; phylum Chordata; class Actinopteri; order Cypriniformes; family Cyprinidae; genus Sinocyclocheilus; species Sinocyclocheilus grahami. The sequence continues at coordinate 222,532 of NW_015505828.1, forward strand.
TGGCCTATTATCTAGTAACACTTTACAATAAGGCCCCATTAGTTAGCATTAGTTAATTAAACAGCTAATATAAACTGACAGTGAAAGCTACTTCTAAAACATTTATTAATCTTTGTTAAAGTTAACTTCTTAGTTAATGTTTTAAATGATTAAAATCAAAAGTCGTAACTATTATTTAATGGACCTGAGCTAACAACTAACAAAGTTCAGCTGTATTTTTTTTTTTACTAACGTTAACATAACTTCTGTAATAAATGTAACTATTTCTCATTGTTTATGTTAATGTATTCCACTAATATTTACTAATGAGACCTTATAGTAAACGTTACCTATTGTTCTTCTGTACTTTAATCTTGAAATATTTATTTACGCTGAACATTTTAATATGCAACTTTTTGTTATAAGAAAAAAGTTATTATACTTGTTATAGTATACAACTCAGTTCAATATCGGGATAATACAGCTTACCGTGATAAAAGCTTCAGCAATTATCGCAACATGAAAATCTGATACCGCCATATGCCTAATATATTTATTTCACATAATGTTAGAAATAAATAATTTGACAATGAATCAATCCAATTTTTTTTTTTTTTACTTATTTTAAAAAATAAACAAAAGCTGTGAAATGAATAATGACAACAGAGAACGTGTACTCCTGTGTATCTGCACTTTAGTGCTATGTTCTCAGCGCCGTGAAAATAAAATCGTGCTTTCCACTCTTATCGGCTGAACAGAAAAACTTAGCCGCTGAAGTTGATCATTACAAAAATGCCAAAGATCAGCCTCAGCGAAATTATAAACAGTCAGCCACTAGTTTTAGTTACCTCTGACCTCCACTGTATACGGGGAAAAAAGTCATTTCTCAAAAAATCTTTCAAAAGAAAGAAAGGCATACTTATTTGGAAAGACATAAGTGTGACTAAATGATCACAATTCTGATTTTAGGACAAACTATCCCTACAGAAATCATAAGTCTGTCAGCACAACAGCTTATAAGCACAACATCACAGAGTACATAAACAGGAACTACTCAAAGTCAGAAAGCAGCATGCAAGCACATAATATCTAAAACAATATTATCTCCAGTAACTTAATTGCAAAGCATTACATCAGTTTCATCAGTGGCATTTACGCCAAAACTCAATGGTTCTGAAGGTCATTCATATGTTAAAAATCTTAATGATATTTCTGAGCACAAAAAGCATGTCCTGGTGCCAGCGCTTAAAGCTAAGCACAGAATACCAATTGCCAGTGTAAATGAACTGTGCCACTTTACTGTGAAATACATCCTTGAATTTCTCAGGAAGAGTCTACTCGCCTGCCCTGAAGCCTCTGGATATTAACTGCATAATAGATTTATGATTATAGAAGATTAATAAGTGAGGTAACAAAGCCAGAGGACATTTCCATACAGCTCAAACCACATACAACAACAAAAAAAAAGGCCACCCAAGTATATTTGTTAACACAATTTTGCTTTTCATTATTTTTATCCTTATACTTTTATATCCGCCCGAGATGATGACACTATTTGCAATCGATTTAAAGGCCGTTCACATGTCGCATACAAAAACGCATGGAAAATGCCGGTGTTGTGCCCAATTTCGTCCCCTACCAAATTATTACCCCCTCGTTGAAGTCGCTACCTGATTGCCTGATCCTAACCCCTCCCCCACACCTACTCCTAAACCTACCAATACTAGGGGGGTAATAATCTGGCAGTGGGGTCAGAATTGGGCACAACACCGGCCGCGCCACTTTCTCCTCTTTTCAAAAGAGCTCGCGGTCCATTGGTTCATGCCATTGCTAAACAATCATGAGCCGCGTTGAAGACGAAGTTTCCAGCCCTTGCATTAACTCTACTACTAGATATATTTATGGAAATGAGAAATAATAATAATAAAAAAACCCTGTACAGCTATGATCAGCAGTTTGTCCATCTTGGCGGAGTTTTCGACCTCTATTTGAGTGCACTTGTCATACGTCTAAACTTAAAATAACGAACTTGAGCGTGCAAAAGACGCAACGTGAAGAGCCTATGCGTTTCACAGCTGCTCGTTCGGTGTGCGCGAGAACCGTTTACTCCCACTGACAATCACACATGCGCTGCAGAGACACAGGTATGTGTGCGTGTGCACATGCGTTTGCGTGATCATGTTTGTTCCACATTGCATTTATAAGAGCAGTTAGCCACATCCAGAAAAATTAATGGACCCCTATGGGCCTCTGCTGGATGTATATGGTAATTACACTTTTTTTTTCTAAACCTGTATTTCCTACAGATATTTCTGTAACCAGCAGATAGCAGCATTCTGCCCCTAACACCTAGATCAATATCCAGAAACAAATTAAATATGTAATTTTGATGATCATTAAAGTTTTTTTTTTAATAAAAATTTAATTAGAGGTCGACCGATATGGGTTTTTTGACAGCCGATATCTTGGAAAGCAGGGTGGCCGATATAAAGCCGATATAATTTTATTTATATTTAAGAAATTTGAAATCATTTGAAAATGGATTAAAATAATTGTGTACGCTCGCACACTTGAGCAAGACTGCATGCTGTCCTCCTCCTCCTCCATCAGACAAGCCCAGACATCGCCACATTCATTTTCTCTCCGCTCAAGGTATGAGACAATGTACCACACAAGCCAGTGTTCATAAAGAGCGTTTCTTGAAGCGGGCACTTTTGGCACTACTGACACACTCATTTGTCCACTAACAACTCCCAACGGTGGTTTGCTTTCTTCACACATCACGTGTCTCATATTTCATCTCAAGCAAGCGCTTCACTGACACAGTTATGTCGTTCATAAACAAGAACCACAACTTTTGCAAAATCTTTATTAGGAGCAAAACTGCTGATTGTGACAAATGTTGATTGAGAAATGATGGAACGGAGAGAAATCATTTTCACATAGTAAATATTAAAATTGTATATTTACTGTATGTTCAGTTCTAAACAAACTGTTCTAAACCTAATAGTTTTATCATGTTATTTTATCATTAAATATTTTTTATTATATTTTCATAAAAAAGACAAGGGCTCTCTACCAGGAGGCTTCAAAATGAAAGAACATTAAAATTAAATAAACTAAATCACACGGACACAAAGACATACACACAAAAAGATAGGCCTATTTCTTAGTATGATTCATCCACTCAACCACTGTTGAAAAAAAGAAGAAAAACAACAGGGTTCCCATGGTCTTTAAAAACCTGGATATATGAGGTAGACTAATTTCAACTGTATGATTTCTAGACCTGAAAAAGTCATGTAAATTTATAAAATCTTATAATTTCATGGACATTTTTATAAGGAATGTGCATTTTTTCTAGTTCTGCCAAGCACTGTAATGTTGGTAGAAATTGAAAGTAAAAAATAAATAACAATTGCAAAGTAGAAAAGATTGGTCTAGGACAAGAGTAAATAAAAGCCATTTTAAGCCTGTTATAAGGTGCTCATAACAATAATAAAAATAAAAAAAAGTCTGTTTAACCCCTTGACATGGAAGTGGCTAAAGTTGAACAAACACTCAAATATTTCTTGAAAAAGTGCTGGAACTGTAATAAAACTCCAATGTTTCAGACTCAGCAAAAATGTTTCCCAAAGCTGAAGTACCTCAGACCAAATGAGATTGTGTCATGAATTACAATCTCCTCTGGATGCCTCCTAATATCTCACAGACCAACAAAGCGTAAAAAAAAAAATAGGCATTCTTCTATTCCTCTTACATCTCTGAAATCATTGCTATTGCTGTAAGGTTGCAGTGACAACAAAAGTCAGGCTTTTACAATGAGGAAGAGTAATAGCTTGGGCAGGTAAAAGGATACGATTTGTTCATATTCATGATGAGGAAATGCTTTAATTCAATGACTTGATCAGAAAAAAAAATAGGCATTCTTCTATTCCTCTTACATCTCTGAAATCATTGCTATTGCTGTAAGGTTGCAGTGACAACAAAAGTCAGGCTTTTACAATGAGGAAGAGCAATAGCTTGGGCAGGTAAAAGGATACGATTTGTTCATATTCATGATGAGGAAATGCTTTAATTCAATGACTTGATCAGCCACATTATTTGTTTGAAAAAAATCAAACCAACCTGCGTGATAGGGCTGAACGATTTTGGAAAATAAAGTCATGTAAAAAAAGTAATGTTAGTTTGTAGATCCCTATCATGATCCCTATCATATCCCTATCCCACTGTCAGATCAGCACGAGGGGTCTCGGAGGCCAGTGGCAAACACGAGTGCAGCTCTCAGGGACCCCTCAGGGCAGTAACATCTGAGCGATACCATTCAAAATAGATCTTCACACCAGCTCACCAGCGGACCTCAAAGTCATTCACACAGCAGTGCCATGGTCACGGGGGCCAGTGTGTGTGTTAAGAGAGAGAAAAACACCCACGCCAGCCATGCCCTTTCCCTAGCTAAGACACATCAAAAAGGACCTGAATGAAACCAAAAGCAGAGTTAAAAAGCCTCTTGAATATCTTGTTACATGAGGTAACACAATAGGGGCCAGTGTTGTCAAAAAATACCTGGTACTTCGGTACCAAGTCGGTCCTAAAAAAATGAAAACGTTACGGTAACAGGTTTTTTTAAGTACCGGTGGTACAAACCTTTTTTACTAGCAAATTGGATTCTTATACTGATATTTGCTTTATAACAAACAAACTGGCTTTAAACAAAAATATCTAGCCATTTGAAATTAGAGGCAACCACTGCATTTTAATCATGATCTGCACGGGCAGTTGTTTTTGATTTGATTTAGATTAATTTCAGGATTTAAAACATAAACAGAATGGTCTGACTTTAGGTGTTATTTATTTGCTACATAAAACATCTGCACGAAACAAAAACAGCAGGTCTGAATGAAACGCACTCTCTGACAGCAGGTGGCACCTATGAACAGGGTTGCCAGGTTTTCGCAATAAAACTAGTCCAATCGCATTTCGGGGGGGGATTCCCCTGTAAAAATAGTTTTTCGGTGGGGATCTTCAAGTAAAATTCTAATTCCTGGGAGTAAATATCACGTTATTGGGGTCGCTTCAACCCGCGGACATGAACAACAACCCGCGGCAACAGTGTTAAAGTAGCCCAATTCTGCGGAAAAAACGCGGACTTGGCAACACTGCTTATGAATCGACCGCACTATAGCGTTTCCTTGTGTACCGCTGTAAACAAAGCAGAGCTGCGCTTTATATGGAGCATTTGCGTTTGTAATTTGTTATTTTGTTTTCAGAATTGTGATTTGCTTTGCACTTTTCGGCCACCGTATAGGCCAGTTTCAAATCGCATATTTGACACACTGCCTTTGTCTTGTCCTCAGTCAATTTAAAGTGCTCCCACACAGCTGAGGTCTTCGGCATTTTTGTCTTCTCTTCCAGATGAACTGAATCATGACGTTCATGACGTTCACTCATGGGCGATTCATATTCAAGCGTGAATGAGAACCGTTTCACGGAGGATGCCAGGTGTTCGAGAGAAAAAAATTAAAATAATATTCGAATCTCAAAATTGAAAATCGAATGCCAACCCACCGAATGAGTATTCGAATAATCGAATATTCTGGTCCAGCCCTACTTTATAATTGTATTGGAGTCTTACACACATGCTAATTTGAGCCATGCATTAATTTGAGTGATGACCGCTATTATGGGAGTGGCTTGATGGAGCACAGGAGACGCAGATAACATGATCTTGACCCTTAAGAAACTTAAGGGTATAAAACTGATAAAGCTTCTGCTTCAAAGATAAAATTACATGAATTGCTAATTACAACACTGAACTAAAAATGTAAAGCCTGTACAAATACTAGAAATCGTGAATATAAATAATTGGGAATCATGTAAAAAAAAATTAATAAAATAAAATAAAAACAGTGCACATTTCATTTATCTATTATAACATGTATGTAGTTTTGTTCACTTGGCTGTTTCCTTATAAAGGTCCAGAAATGTGTCAAGTTTCTCGTCAGGTGTCTTTTTTTTAATTATATGATGACTGTATTGCCGCAGCCAATCGCTGCACTGCTGATCGTGGATTCGAGTATCGATACATCTGCGCTTTACGGGGAACACGAGAACGCGCAGTAATCTTAGACAATTTAATCCAGATATTTTAATCAGATCCACAAATTCGTTTGAAGAACCAAATTAGCCAGAGATCAGTTATCACGATTAGAAGATCTGGCATCTTTCAAATCATCTCAGATGTATTAAGCGAGGTATGACGAACGGGCCCCAATAATAAAATGGCAAAAACAAATAAACACAACAACAACAAAAAAATATGTATGCAAAATAAAATGTTTGTTGCGCAGCCAATCAGCATATTAGAATGATTTCTGAAGGATCATGTGAAAATTCAGTTTTGCATCACAGGAATTAATTTCACAATATATTCATATACTACAAGTTGTAATAATATTGCACAATATTATACTGTTTTTACTGTGTTTTTGATCAAGTAAATGTAGCCTTGGTGAGCATAAGAGACAAAAGCCTTAAAAAAATGATTCATTTTATCTGAAATTATGTATCTGTTAAATACATAGATGTGAATTATATCCTTCATATTTTAAAATGTAATAAGTAGGTAATCACTGCAAACACATTCGAATAACAAAGAACAAGCAGTTTGGTTTCTGATCGTATCCACTGGCTCATGAAGTCAGTAATAGGTGACACACAAACACTGCAGTGTTTCCCTGAGACCACGACTCTGGGTCTGAGGAAATGGTGTCGGAAACCAAGCTACAAAAGTGGGAAGTTCAGCCTCAGAATATAAGGAAATTATAGAGCGTACAGTACAGGCAGATGACTTAAACTACTTCCTCATACCTAAATAACAACAGAACAATGCGTGACTGTGAAATAAGACCAGCCAACACCTGTGGCATAAAAGCTTCCCTCCTAATAATCGTTAATGACAAAAGAGTATCAGAAAGCAAGTTAAAGAAATGAAAAACTGTGAGAAAAAACATGCACAGGCAACTATGTGACAATTACGAGTCTGCTGAACGTCTTCAACCACGTTTGGAATAAATGTTAAAGTCACATTCAAATCAAGATCAGGGTTTACTCGCATCAGTAATTCAACGAACTATTGCAGTTCACCCCAGCTGCTCGAAGTACAGTATTTGCAAGGACAGTCCTGCTGAAGCATCCTAGCACACTGCGCCCTGCTAAAAGGCACAATGGTGGCGGAGCAGGATTGGGAACACTGGAACTCCAGGGACAACATTACTTGGAAATGAACCAGCAACCTTTGTGCTAGCTAATCAGATACTTAAAAATTAGGCTATTAGCACCAATCGCCTGGGACAGCTGGACCTGGGTCCTTTAAAATGTACATAACCTCTGCAATTCCAAAGCTCTCTTTTCCACGAGGAGGATTATGTAATGAATACGAAGTAAACTGCTGATACCAAATTAGATAATTCTTTGAATTAGTAAACATTACTAATGATTTTTTAAACACCATATACAGACAAAACTTCACAAGGTTAAATTTGCTGAACTTGGTTAATGCATTAGGTATCATAAACTAACAATGAACACTTTTTACACAATAACATAAATCTATATTACTCATTGCCCATTTATGTTCGTTCGTAATGCATTATAGGTCATTTAAGCAACTGGAAATGTTACGCACAGACTCCGAGAGGTCATTCACACACGCTTGATCTCTCATAACTGCATTAATAACTGCATTAGTCGGCTATCAACGGCTCAATCCTCAAAAATTACGTTTTGTAAGAGATGCGTAAGAAATGAACCCTACACGTAATGACGCAAGAACCTTTTAAGGACAAAAACCTGATGAATGTCTTGAAATACAACATCTGAACAGTAGTAGCAGAATAACTGACTCCGATCCGTTGGATTATTAGAAAATAATGCACACCTGGGGTTTATTATTATTTAATAATTCAACAGCTCCTCGTCAAGTATTCCTTATTGTTATAGTAGTGTTCCCAATGTAGCCTATTTTGAAACTGTTATAATTTAACGTAGAGTATTTATATTTGAATGTAAATGAGTTAAAGTTTAAATCAAGCGTCATCTTTTAAAGGGGACTAATAAAGCAATAAGCCCCTTAGCGGTTAGAAATTCACTGTAAACCACGGCTTCACGGGGATTATTGCTTTTATAAAATGGTTATTCCATATACGTAAAATAAAACAGAGCAAATAAAGTGTAATGGTATTAATAAACACAGTATTCTTCCACCAAACAATGTAGCTCCTCAGAAACAGTTGTGGTTGCTACAAAGTGGTTGCCGAGCAACACACAAACGTAAACAAAGCTGTGTGTTACTTTGTAGCGTCATTTACAACAGCTTCGAACGCGGCTCAGCCAATCAGAGCCAAGCACCGGAACTCTCCGCTTTATAAATTGTGTTTTAAGTAAACTGGAAACAATAACTATATCATGTGTTAAAAGTAGGCTAAATTGTGTACAAAATAAATATTTTTAAACGCTGAATTTTCTAGGTGCTTTATAATGTGTAAACAAACAGCATCTGTCAGACAAAACACTGGGTTTATTGTGTCTCACTCTCAACAGCATCATTGTTTCACTTTTTGAGCTTCCACAGACACAAGCAACAGACGACACCTTGACCAGTGCGATACACACAAAGGAGATTCCCTGCAGGGTAAACGGAGACACACCTTGAAAACCTTTGGCCACACTGCTGAGTAAACAAACAGCATCTGTCAGACAAAACACTGGGTTTATTGTGTCTCACTCTCAACAGCATCATTGTTTCACTTTTTGAGCTTCCACAGACACAAGCAACAGACGACACCTTGACCAGTGATACACACAAAGGAGATTCCCTGCAGGGTAAACGGAGACACACCTTGAAAACCTTTGGCCTAGAAAGCAAAGCACATGCTGTTATATTTTCGCTGGCTCAAAAACATCTGACACATTGCAGCCAATCAAGCAGAACAACGTGTGGTACTGGATCACTGTGCTTTCCAAGAGATGAACTGGTACTCGGTCCACGAGATGCTGATTTCTCAGAATGTGCGTTATGCAACACCCACCGTCTGGAAGAGTTCGAGAGGTTTCTGCATAACTCTGAGACGGCTGCCCGAGGCGCAGACGGATCGCAGCAGATCTCTGCAGTTGTTATGGAGCCTCTGAATGACCCTGGAGGACGTACGGATCAAATGTCACTCGGATCACGGGAGGCTTTCAGGAAAAGGCCTGAATCGCTCCGAGTGTAACAGGTAACAGAAGCCACGTTCAGAGCCTTGGCTTCAACTCAGCAGTAGGGGTGTGCGATATGATGAGCTACAGCGCACATTCTATCAGTTGCAATTCTGGCGTCTCCGTCTCAATAAACTGTGCAACGCGACATACATTCACATCAAATGTTAACTCAGCGGTACAGTTACACTCACGGGACACTGCACTTATTCGCAATCACAAAAGTACATTATTTGCATGTGCTTTAAAGCCTTGGCGATTAAAGGGGTCATAGGATGCTACATGCACTTTTACAAGTTGTGTACACAACCACCCTATAATGATAAAAATCCACCCAGTGTTTTTTTAATCTACTAAAATCTTTACCCCTTTCTCAAATCGAGCCGATCTCAGATGCCTGTCTGTGTGACGTCACAAAAACAGGCCCCTCCCACGATAGTTTGATTGACAGTAGTGTTTCAGCACAGACTGGACTGGCGTCTTACATTAGCTCCGCCCCTGAGTGACTGTCATCAGTCCGCCATTGTTTCACCGCCGGAGCAGATGTAGACAAGAATGACTCCTAACAAGCGATCGAGGTGTTCTGTTGCTGGATGTAATAATGAACAGCAGTCTTCATTTACTCCCGACATCTGAGCCGCTGAAGACGCAGTGGATTACATTTGTTTTTGAAGGGAATGCGCCCCCGATCTACATAAATGCGTCTATGTTCACGCGAATCATTCGTGATCCAGCTTCACCTACAGAAGTAGTAAGGTTTTTGAATTAATCTTTGTAAATCGCCTTTCCTAATAATGTGCTGATTAGCAAGTTTCACGATGAATGCAACTAAAGTAAACAGTCCCTCGGCTCGGAAGAGAGGGGCGGGGCCAGCAGAGCTCATTAACATTTAAAGGAAAATGCAACAAAACGACTTGCTCTGAAAAGAGCTGTTTTTGACAGGATAAAAAAAAGGTGTTTTTTACACTACATTGAGAAATTTTAACCAAACTATGTTATGACTTTTCATTAAGACCCTAAAGAATCATATCAACTTGTGGAAAATGGGCATCCGATGACCCCTTTAAAGGAATAGTTCACCCAAAAATGAAAATTTGCTGAAAAATGCTCTGCTGAACAGATTTGGAGAAATGTAGCATTGCATCAGTGTCTCCTGATTACTGGACTAAGTTATCGTTTATGTCTGATTGCATGAATACTGTCAAAAACACACAAGATTTACATATAAACACAGTTGGTTATGTCTAAAGTGAAAGTAAACCGTTGAGCGAAAAACGTATGCGTGCCTTTATATTAGATGCGTGCAGGTCTTAAAGTGACAGCAGACTAATAGTACTAAACATGCTGCTGCTTGTAATTAAAGGGATAGTTCACCCAAAAATGCATTATTTACTCATTCTCATGTTGTCCCAAACCTGTATTAATTTATTTTTTGGGTGAACTATCTCTTTAATTACAAGCGGCTGTATGTTTAGTACTATTAGTCTGCTGTCAATTTAAAACCTTTAAAACAACAAAACACAGATAAATTTAGTACTTTAATACAGTTACTGTAATAAGAATCAATGTATAATTCATACAGTGAAGTACAGTGTTTTATTGTTATATTTGTTCACTTAATTTCTTGAACGCTACTGCTAAATACACCTACTGTACCTGAAAAATAAAACAATGTCTGTTTTATTTGTATATGTATGTGTGTCTTTGTCATTATTTTATCTTTGTTAAAAAAATAAGAACAAAGATTTTTATCTCCGCCCACCTTGGCCCAAATATCTGCCATTCTTTTTGATTTTGCCAACTTATAAGGCTTTGCTCCTAAAATAGGGAAATTAGTTCACCTGCACTGCTCAGACAACTTGCAGAATAGTAAAACCAAGATGATAAAATCTCGTGATATGATGTTTTGCTCAGCAGGGACCGAATAGTGGAGCACAACTACGCAGAGCTTTCAGAGCGGAGCAACAATGCAAACCGCAGAACATGAGCTCTGAGTTTGGGGTGTAACTCAATATTTGAGGGTTCAGAAGTGATGCAAGGAGTGTGGAGGTCTCACCGTGTCTCCAAGGGTCCTTCGGCTCAACCGCACCCGAGACGATGTCTTCGTCTGATGGAAAGGTCACCCTTTTGGCCCCGTGCTTACTCCCAGCTCCACTGCCTGGTGTTGCAGCCGCTGACGTGGTTTCTGAGGACGCATCCTCACCACGTTCTTCCGGAGGCTGCTGTGAATGCAGTTCTGTGAACGTTTCTGATGTTAAGGAGTTTTCACAATGAGAGGCGCTTTCCTCATTTCGAGTCTGGGCCGTTGGCTCGAACTCCAAAACGTCATTCTCATCCAGACTTAAATCCACACCGATATCCATCTCGCCATCCCCGCCATCTCCAACCGGTGGCTCCTCAAACTTGCTTGCATTCTGCTGCAAATCCCCGGCAGAACCGTTAACAGGGTCGGCTGACCCCGCAACAGACCCGTTGTTTTGACCATGCGGTGCTTTGAGCTCAGAGGAGCCATCATCCTCGGGATGGACGTCTTTTAGCCTGGTCAGGACGGTAGCGTCCCGTTCCCCCAGATCTCCATCCGTCAGCAGGAGGCCGCCTCGGGGAAGGATCTCGTCCACGGCGTGTGATATAGTGTTGTCAGGCGCATTGCACAAATCTATAGCACTGCACAAATCTACAGCTTGTTCCTCGCAATCCATCTTCTCATTTCCAGGGAGCTGGAGCACACGCCGCTGCCTGCCAAAACCAACAGAAGTTCCCTCAATCACCTACAAAACAGTTCAGCCTCTCAAACCCAGTTCAATATCTCCTTAATAAGTGCATCGCATACTCAAATCTCACATCACAGCTGTAAACAACCTCACTCAATTCATACGGTCGCTGGTATTGATTTAGAGGGTTGCATAAAGCATTTAACTCTATCCTGTGTCTTGATTATTTTCTTCAGCAATCCTAACAAAGTTGTAAACACCTACAACATCTTTCAAAGTCAATCTGAATCAGTTTAATCCGCTTTAAGACAGAATAGCTCAACACTGTGCTCTTAAGGTCCCTGTCCACCATTAATACTGTTACTATCCTCTCAGCGTGTGTATAAGAATAAGTTAAGCACTGACAGATGCATTTAAATCTGAAACATTAGATTATAAACACCAGGCGTGGGATGAAGATGAAGATGAAGATGATGAAGATGATTAGGCCTCCTGCTCTCCTACAGCAAGACGACTAAAGTACTAAAACTGACTCTGTAAGCCAAAGAAGTAAAGTGCAACAGCATGTTCAAGGCTCCAGAAGTGTTTAAAGCTGTCCAGACGAGGAATCCTGCTCTGTCACTTTCCGTGTCGCAGTGAACACAGATAAACACAGGCGCCGCGCTCCGGAGCGCTCTCTCGGGCACAAACACCGCCACAAACGCCTCGTCTGCTGCGTCTAAACACTCTACTCCGGCCGCCTCGTGTGAGCGACGTTAAACAGATCGCTAAAACGCGCGGGCAGCGGGGGAAAGAGAAAAACCGTGGCCCGGTGTAGCTCCGGTCCGGACCGACCGCGCGTCTGTTGACTGTACGCAGCTACGTCATCGCCCCGAGATGGAAACGCGCCGGAGATTTCAGCGGCCGCACTTTCGGCGCTTGTTTATGAGGAAGTGCACGCAATAAAATCACAAAGCTGCTCGTGTGTTAGGTTTCTGTGGCAGCTTTTCAATTTGGCAATTTATCTAGATGGGCAGTTGCAGTAGATCACTCTCAAAACATTTCAACGAATCAGTTGACGTTTGAACTTTGCCAAACAGGGCAACGTTGGATGCGTGTTATAGAGAAAAACATATCGCAGACGTATTTAGTCATTTATTTTACCTCTGGCTTAAAGTTTATCTTTGTATATTGTTTGTATTATATATCGTGCTGTAATCTGTTTTGATCTGTAAATGTGTGCATTTACCTTTATATCAGGCCTATGTTCAATACAACAACAAAAACATAACTAAAGAAAGAAAGGAAAATAAAAGGAAAAAGCTAAAATAAATAAATAATTTGATTTAGTCTATTAGGTCAATTACATACATTTAGAAAAATGGACGCTTTGCAAACCACCTATTTCATATTTAATAAATAACGTCGAATAATAGGCCTATGTTAAACTGTTGGGGGATAGGGTTGGAGAGGGACTAGGTTTGGCATTAAAATAATTTTCTGCTGTTAACAATCCCATCTGCATCTGAAATGGAGGATGATGTGCTCCTCACTTGCATCTTTTTAGTATCACGGTAGTTTTAAATCTTTATGAAATAGTTTTATAAATCCTTGCTCTCTTCAGTTGAAAAAAAACTATATTTTTTATTTGACTGTATATGTTTTTTTGATGCTTTAAAGGCCTGAACATGAGTCTGTGTTCACTACACAATCAGTTAATCCATCTCAACACTAGAGGTCAGCGACACCTCAATTCTAATCTGATTTCTAACCTAATTCTGATCTCTACATGCCTTAAAAATAACAACACTGATGCCAAATAAACAGTATTCCAAAGTAGGAATATATGTGAATGCTTTGCTGTACCTGTTTAGCACTTTACCACAATATATAGAATGAGAGAGATCTATCTATCCATCTATCTATCTATCTATCTATCTATCTATCTATCTATCTATCTATCTATCTATCTATCTATCTATCTAAAAAATAAAAGGAAAACGCTAAAATAAATAAATAATTTGATTTAGTCTATTAGGTCAATTACATACATTTAGAAAAATGGACGCTTTGCAAACCACCTATTTCATATTTAATAAATAACGTCGAATAATAGGCCTATGTTAAACTGTTGGGGGATAGGGTTGGGGAGGGACTAGGTTTGGCATTAAAATAATTTTCTGCTGTTAACAATCCCATCTGCATCTGAAATGGAGGATGATGTGCTCCTCACTTGCATCTTTTTAGTATCACGGTAGTTTTAAATCTTTATGAAATAGTTTAATAAATCCTTGCTCTCTTCAGTTGAAAAAAAACTATATTTTTTATTTGACTGTATATGTTTTTTTGATGCTTTAAAGGCCTGAACATGAGTCTGTGTTCACTACACAATCAGTTAATCCATCTCAACACTAGAGGTCAGCGACACCTCAATTCTAATCTGATTTCTAACCTAATTCTGATCTCTATATGCCTTAAAAATAACAAAACTGATGCCAAATAAACAGTATTCCAAAGTAGGAATATATGAGAATGCTTTGCTGTACCTGTTTAGCACTTTACCACAATATATAGAATGAGAGAGATCTATCTATCTATCTATCTATCTATCTATCTATCTATCTATCTATCCATCTATCTATCTATCTATCTATCATCTATCATCTATCTATCTATCTAGCTAGCTACCAAAACAAATAATCACAAATGGCTGTTTCTTGAAATCACAGATTCCCGCCTCCCTCACGCCGGACTAATATTTTATACCATAGTGGCCCTTTGTGGGCCCTTGGTGGCCTGTTCCCCGTCTCACGACCCATTTCCAGTCAAAATATCAACAAGCCTCGACACTCAAACCTCTTGGCACTATTGTATACCTCTATTACAATTCTGAAATTACTAACCAAACCATTTGAACGTTCAGGCTCTAATTCTTCAGGCCTGTCTAATGTGTGACATGGCCCTTCATCTGTGCAGAAGACAGAAACAATTACCAGAACACTTCTGCATCCCGGGGCTGCAGCTGTAACGCAGTTAGCAGCAGTTTAATTTAGCGAAGACGAGAAACAGAGACCTCCCACAGGTGGCTGAAAGTAAATATTTTAACATCAAATTGGAGGCACTCGCTTAGCTTGTTTTTCAATGCAATTTTTCCGGGCTTCCTCTGCAGTTATTAATGGCTATTTGTGCCACTGCCAGTGGTCCGGTTTGATGAAAACCAACTGCATCCTCTGCACCATTTCTTTACCCGACCGTGAAAAGAAACCGAGAGCAAGTGTGGGAAACTGTGAAGACTGAAGCCTTGTGATGTGGCATAACCGCGCTTCGGTTCATGTCTGACAGACCCTTCAAGATGACTCTTCCTCTGTCAGGTGTGGACATGCCTTATTTGACACCACAGGAAACCACAGATCTGTTTGAACTTCCTGTAAGGTTGCCATGGCTGTGCTTTTTAAGTGTCCCTCAGCATTTGATTTATTTTGCACATTGCGCAAATTGAAAACGGATCCAACAATGATCCTTGTCATAGGGGAGGCTGCCGTCTTTGTCAGGACATTACTCATGCGCTCTTCTCCAGAGATCCATTCAACTGACATCAGTTTTAAGATTTCTGCAATTTATCTGCACAAGCCATAAGAAAGCCATAGGTCTTGTGGAGGTTTTAGACTCGAAGAGTCAAAGTTCACAAAATGTGTTTGCATATCAAAGGCACTGGGAGCATCGGGGAAAATGTTGAGTGTGTTTATCCCATCCATCTCTTTGTGAACTGAAAACAGGACATCACAGGAGACGATTCAGGTTTAATGTTTGTGTTGGCTTTCCTCGAAGTGTGCGGTGGGTTTCGGGGTGTGTCTTGAAATGATTTTCGACAGAGCGGCTCTTTCCACCTGTTTCTGCGCACCCGCACCATCTATCAGGTGTGTGTGTGTGTGTGTGGGAGGCAGGTGCTCGGGAATGGGAGCGCTTTTACTGTTGGGCTGTCAGGGAGGCCCGAATCTCCCCCAGCCAGCTGTAAATCCACAAATGTGGCGAGTTGGAGGATGTTACTGTTACTTGATCTCAGGTCGGTTCACTCGGTGCTTTGCTTTATGGAGATGTCAGGCAGAAGCTGGGGGAGAAGGCATTGGGTCCCAGGGAAAGAATTCATCTTCTAAATAAACCAAATCCAAGAGTTAATCGCTAATGCTTTTCACACACTTAGAGAGTCAGAATGAGGCTTCGGTCAATGAAGTGTTAAGACTGCCTTCTTTTAGCTGTACTACATGGACTTTATTAAAAAGATTCATGTTTGTTTGCTTTATATTTCATGATTGCAGCTGCTAAGGCCTTTGAATAACTGTCAAAACAAGTAATTTATTTGTGAGACACTCCTTGGTATTTATAAAATGCATGTTATAAACATGTTATCAAATTTATTCCATACAAGCTATAAGTTCAACTCGAGTATACAACCTGAATATACAATATATACTACCATTGAAAAGTTTAGGGTTAGTATTTTATTTTTTTTATTTTTTTTTAAAGATATTAAAGGAATAGCTCAGCCAAAAATGAAAATTTCCAAGATGTAGATGAATTTGTTTCTTCATCAGATTTGGAGAAATGTAGCATTGCATCACTTGCTCTGCAATGAATGCTGTGCAGTGAATGGGTGCCGTCAGAATGAGAGTCCAAACAGCTGATAAAAACATCCCAATAATCCACAAGTAATCCCCTCCACTCCAGTTCACCAGTTAAGAATCAAATCCAACTTTAACTTTAAACAATTTCTTTCTGCTAACAAATCCAAGAGTTAATCGCTAATGCTTTTCACACACTTAGAGAGTCAGAACGAGGCTTCGGTCAATGAAGTGTTAAGACTGTCTTCTTTTAGCTGTACTACATGGACTTTATTAAAAAGATTCATGTTTGTTTGCTTTATATTTCATGATTGCAGCTGCTAAGGCGTTTTGAATAACTGTCAAAACAAGTAATTTATTTGTGAGACACTCCTTGGTATTTATAAAATGCATGTTATAAACATGTTATCAAATTTATTCCATACAAGCTATAAGTTCAACTCGAGTATACAACCTGAATATACAATATATACTACCATTGAAAAGTTTAGGGTTAGTATTTTATTTTTTTTATTTTTTTTTAAAGATATTAAAGGAATAGCTCAGCCAAAAATGAAAATTTCCAAGATGTAGATTAATTTGTTTCTTCATCAGATTTGGAGAAATGTAGCATTGCATCACTTGCTCTGCAATGAATGGGTGCCGTCAGAATGAGAGTCCAAACAGCTGATTAAAAACATCACAATAATCCACATGTAATCCACACCACTCCAGTCATTTTTTTTAATTTTTTTTAAAGATATTAAAGGAATAGCTCAGCCAAAAATGAAAATTTCCAAGATGTAGATTAATTTGTTTCTTCATCAGATTTGGAGAAATGTAGCATTGCATCACTTGCTCTGCAATGGATGCTCTGCAGTGAATGGGTGCCGTCAGAATGAGAGTCCAAACAGCTGATAAAAACATCACAATAATCCACAAGTAATCCACACCACTCCAGTTCACCAGTTAAGAATCAAATCCAACTTTAACTTTAAACAATTTCTTTCTGCTAAAATCAATAATCTATAGTCTTTTATCAATAATGCTGCTTTCTCCCATTAAAAATATGTCTAGTCTGAATCTGGAGAGAAATCTGCACAGATCAAGCACTTCAGTTTACAAGCCAAAACCGGTGTGAGAGATCAATAGGGGATATAGACTTTTTCACTGAGGAAGCGTTATTATGGATTGTGGACTCATATTTTGGCCAGAAGCAAATGCGTTTTCTTACAAACACGTAACTTTTGTCTTCTCCAGATAACTGTTAACTGATGGACTGGAGTGGTGTGGATTACTTGTGGATTATTGCGATGTTTTTATCAGCTGTTTGGACTCTCATTCTGACGGCACCCATTCACTGCAGAGCATCCATTGCTGAGACACTGATGCAATGCTACATTTCTCCAAATCTGATGAAGCAACAAACTCATCTACATCTTGGATGGCCTGAGGGTGTGGATAAATTCAGCAGATTTTAATTTATGGGTGAATTATTTTTTTCTTTTAATACTTTTATTAAGCAAGGATGCATTAAATAGACATTCTAAATGCATTTTTATTTTGATACAAAACTTTTCTATTTTAAATAAATGCCATTTTTAACTTTCTATTAATCAGAGAATCATAGAATTAATTCAACATCTTTCTTAAAGAACAGCTGATCTAAATCTGCCTTCATCCAGCTGAACTACATGGACTTTATTAAATGTGTTCATGTTTGTTTACTTCAGGTTGAATGTATGCGGTTGCTAAGGTGCTCTGAATGGCTGTTGGTGTGTTTCTATGTAATTACAAGATTATTGCTTGGTGGTTTCTTACCGGACCATGTCAAAACAACCCATTCCAAAGTCACACAGATCCCTTCTTAAATGTAAATCTCTGGTATTTTGTTTTTCTCTCCTGTTTTACGTCTGGCCACTTAGAAAAGTAATCTTGTCAACAAGCTGCATGATTTAAGGTATCAAGTCAACCATGCATTTTCCTAAACTGCATTATTGGTTGTTTCAAAGATTGTTTTTCAACTTGAAAACCACATACAACAGTTCAAAGCCAAAGTTTTTGGTTTCATAAGCAATAATATTCAGTATGATTAATTGTATCATAACCCGACTGCATGCTCATCCTTACTGGCAACTGTCATGAAATCACGCCTCGTATATAAATGAGGTACAATGAGTCTGAATGGCTCTCATCTCATCTCTTTTCATTCTGCTTTTTTATGGAGATGCATGTCCATGTTTATTTCTGTTACTATGAAACTTAGTACAGTGCGTATTGGACCACACGTTTGCAAGAGCGCGAGAGCAACATAAAGGTTAAGTTTCATGTTTTCCAGTCCCTAAGGACACTCTTTATAAACAGGCAAACATTTTGGGCTTGTGTGCAATGAATGCATATACACGTGTATTTACACAGATGGTACATATTTAGAGAACCTCACATGAACACACACATGGGATAAATGCACAGTGTCAGTCTATAAATACATTCTAGGCTGAATTCCTATATGACTTGTTTTAGCAGAAGGATAAATATTCATAAACACCTTCATTAGGGGTCATTTGTGGGACGATATGAAATTTTGGGGTCAATTTTTTGGTAGCATTTTACAACGAGGTTCCATTTGTTAACTATATTTAATGCATAAACGAACATTAACAATGAGCAATGTATTTGTTACAGTATTTATTCATCTTTGTTAACATTAGTTAAAAAAAATTCAACTGTTCATTGTTAGTTCGTTAGCTCGGGTCCGTTAAATAACATTAATAGATACAACTTTTCATTTTAATAATTTATTAGTAAATATTGGAATCAACATTAACTAAGAAGTGTTTTTCATTGTTAGTTTATGTTAACTAATGTTAACAAATGGAACCTTATTGTAAAGTGTTACCGAATTCTTTTTTAAAGAAACTTTTGTTTATTCAGCAAAGATGCATTACATTTATCAAAAGTCAGGGTAAAGGCTTTCATAATGTTACATAAGATTTGTATTTCAATTAAAAATTGTTCTTTTCAACTTTCTATTCATCAGAGAATCCTGAGAAAAATAAAATCACAAAATTATTCCACAAAAATATTGTGCAGCACAACTATTTCAACATTGATAATAATCAGAAATGTTTCTTGAGCAGCAGATCAGCATATTATACTGATTTCTGAAGATTATGTGACACTGAAGACTGGAGGAATGATGCTGAAAATACACAAGAATAAATGACACTTTAAAATGTATTATAATAGAAAATTGATATTATAAAGTATAACAATATTTCACAATATAACTGTTTTACAGCAGTATTATATAAATCAATGCAGCCTTGGTGAGCACGAGAGATTTATTTTAAAAACATTATAAAATCTTACAGACACCAAACTTTTGAAGAGTAGTTTACATATATATATATATAATTTTTTTTTAATCCATAAATTTTTTTTTTTTTTTACATAATTAAAAAGCATACACCAAAGGTGCATTCATGGTGTAAAGAAGATATTTGATGACTTTTTTACTTGGTTACACCACCTGACAATTTCAAAACCACTGAAACACAAATGTGGCAGAAAGTGCTGCACATTTTTCAATACCGTACGAAGCCTGAAGATTACATTTCAAGAACTTGGCGCTTGCGTTTAAACCAGGTTTTTAAAAGATTTCTCCTCCTCATCAACTCAAGGCATCCTTATTTGTCATTGACCCATATATAAACACATCAGTCTATTTGTAAAGCGATACCCACGCTGCATTTTGGAGACGTGTTTGTACATCAGAGTTCAGTCAACACAGACATTAATCAAATCAATCTTTCGACACACGCACACGGAAATACAAAAACTGGCCTTACATGCTTCCTGTCACTTATCCCATCAGTTGCACATTCTGGCTGCACGCCTGCTGCCGTTTATTAATGAGCTGAAGGACTCAGATGGCAGACAAGCATTAAACCGCAATTTGCTCTCACCTTTCTCTCTTTTTGTTTACCTCTGTGTCTCTCTTTCTCTTCCTCACAGTTTCCCTCAAGCATTTCTCGGGCCGCGGGACAAAACGGGGGTGAAGGAAGAAAGGATAGGCCAGTTTGTGGGCTGATAACTTCCACATGTCTGTAAGGTTTTTGAATCACAAAAGCACCTCTTCTCCTTAAAGCCTGCCGAAAGCATCAGAGGAGATATAAAAGCCATGGACCTATTTGATCTGCGACTGAGCACCTGCGAAGTGGGGACCGTCGACCAGGACTTCCCTCCTCTTCTTTTCATACGGCCATCTGCGCGTCCATTCATTGAACTCTACCTGCTCTCTTAAAAATAAAGGTGCTTCACGATGCCATAGAAGAACCTTTTTGTCTAAATGGTTCCATAGAGAACCTTTAACATCTGAAGAACCTTTCTGTTTCACAAATGGTTCTTTGTGGCGAAAGAAGGTTCTTCAGATTACAAAAAGGTAAGAAAGAGATGGTTCTTTAAAGAACCTTTGACTGAATGCTTCTTTGTGAAACCAAAAATGGTTCTTCTTGAAGAACCTTTTGAAGCACCTTTATTTTTAAGAGTGTGCGCAGCGTGACCTTCTTTCCTCTCCAACATGTGATTTAAATGCTCTTTTATCTCTTCCTACGCCCCAACTCCCTGACCCCAAAGACACTCACGAACTAAGTATGTGAATGCAAAGACTTCTGGATATGCAGGCTCGATTTTGTGCGTCAGTAGCTACATTTACCTCAATTGAACTGAAAAGCCTTCATAGACCTGGTAATAGACCTGAAATAATCTGATCAACAGGACCAAATTAAGCATGCAAACACAAACTGACTCGAAACTTTCGGATCGGATTTAAAAGTATTCAAAATGTGTATCGAATTGCAACATTTGGGTTCATTCAGTATAAACAGAACTCGAAATCTGAAATCGGATTGCATTCTTTCTGATTGATAAAGCATTGCGTGTAAATTCATAATTGGATTGTTTTCTTCTATTGTCTTTTATTTTGTTCTCTTTCAGGTCAGCTGCAGTCACGGTGGAGCAATAAATTAAGCTGAGCAAATTGAATTGTTCATGCATTATTAGAATTTTTGTAAATACGGGTTTCCTAGTTCAAAATTGGACATGAACAACCTCTCAAGTCATATTTACAAGCTAATATTATTTTGCTTCCTGAGTTTCAAAGTTGGACATACCATAAAGTTTAAACATGCCAAAAGAGAGATCTATTTCTGTAGTGACTAATACGTTTTTATAAATTTTCCCTACAACATCTACCCTGCTTTCTCTTGGTGTTACAGTCATGTATATTTATGTACATAACCATTTGATGCATACTGAATGTATTTTACACAATGAAAACAGCATTTATTTGTCTGAAATTTTAGAATCGGCAGCAAGCTGACTAGGCTATCGACACTTGAATGTGGATAAGTTCCATAAAAAAGCAACATTTTGAACAAAAAGCTACTGGAACGGTCTCAAAACAATGATCAAATCATAGATGGAGTAGATTTCTTCCATCTAAGCCCCCGAAGCTTCACAGTCCTAAACCACTTCCTGGGTCGACATAACGTTAGACAATTTTGATTTCTAAGCTAATGTGTGATGATCGCATTATTTTATATATGCATCTGCTTGCATGTGCTATTGCTTGTTTCTGCTTCTTCTTCACCGTGTTTTGATCCCGAGATGCAGTACTCTTTCAGAAGATGTGTAACAGCGCCCCCTACCATATAATAGCGTTGTCTCATATCAAATATAATAATTCCGTCAATGAAAGAGTTAATAAGAATTCCCCAAGATATAGGCAGGGATGGACTTGGTGTCCTCAAAGATTTCCGACATCAAAACACCTAAACTTGTAATTCTGACTTCAGAAGTGGGAAGTAGGACATTTCGGATGGCATTAGTTAAACATTTGCGTGCATGCAAAGAATGTTTCTCTTCTCTTTCATCTAGACACCCTGTGATGCTCTTTGTGATCTCTCGAGGTTTTACTGCTTTTTCACCCCGCCACACCCCTTGCGTCCTCTCCCCGCTTCTTTTAAATATTAATTTCGGCCCTGAATGTATTTGGGAGAGCTTCCTGCACCGGTCTCACTGGTTTCCCTGGGAAAGATCTGTAGGAAGCGGAGTGGATGGAGTTGCTGTGTGTCCTGGCGCCGGAGTGCATCCAGAGAGTCGTTTAAAAACTGATGGAGGGGCGGGTGTCTGCATCACCCGTTAGTTTGCCCCTCTCCATCAGATCTCTCTCATTACCGTCATTACTCCTGCTCTTGACTCAAGTAGTTGTGCTTGTTCAGGACCTTGTCCATGGGATCTGTTGTTTGCTTTGACATCTGAGGGAGAAAATGCGGTCCTGGAGGGAGGCTCAGTTTTGCTGTTTAAACCTCTTTCTCTCACTGGTAATATGTGAGATTTGTCATCTCATAGCACCTGTAATAAGTCTGAATTACTACTTGCATATGCTGCTCTAGTCTATAGGCCTACTTGTGAAACATTAAGGCGTTATAATTCTGTATAAGTCTGCACACTCTACCTTTTTCTTCATATATCTATGCCTGGGATGAAAACTTGTCCAGGTCACATTTCACCACAAAAATAAAGGAGAAAATGAGCAATTACTTTTACATTTCCATAGACCATCATAAACCATTATTTTTTTGTTTTCTCATCACCCTTTACTTTCATGATAATTAAGCATACTCAAAATGTCATTACTTTAAGGCATACTGAGAACATCTCTTTGTTCATTCTCATTGTTAACAGCAATTCTGTACTGTGTTGCAGTAAAATACTTCAATACAATATATTTTTTTTATATGCACTCAGCATAAAAATAAAGTACAGCAAGTTATATAAAAATAGGCTTTGTTTTCTATTGGAAAAATAAAACTTACAATTTATTTAGTTTGTTTTAAGGGTGAAATGTTATTATTGTGGTGCAATAATTTTGTTCGTATTGTTTTTATATGATCATATATCATCAAATAGTCAACAGTCATATTGCATCAAAAGTCAAATTTGCAATAAATACAACAAAAGAATATAATAAACAGGTCGAAAACATAATGATAAACAGCAGATTCTATAGAAAAGAAGACTTGGATCTGTGAATCATTTTTGGAATTTATTCATTTACATGAACCGTCCAAACAAACCGATTCACTAGAATGAATCAGATTTTCCTGTGCTAAAATAGTAAGACTCAGGTGAACTGATTCACTCGACGGTAAGATTGCGTGCTCATTATGTATCATTAAAATAGCGATTCAGTGTTTTATCGTGCTATACCGCTACAGTTTTGGAAAAAGTAGTTTGTTACTGGAAAAGCTACGTGAATTTGTAAACAGTTTAACCACTGTCAAACTTCTTGTAAGTAGCGTCACATTTTCACAGTAAGCCCAGTTATACTGTTTCTGCAGCCATAGCAGCAACAAGTACGGTGATTTTTGATGTTGTCTGAGGCCTGAACCCAGAGCAGGCTTTTCTCATTTTGTTTCAGGTTCACAAATGTGCTACTTAACAAAAGTCAGACTTGGACAACTTGACTGCAATTACAATGCTACAGTTTATGAATCTGAGGGCAGTCCAGTCCAAATAAAGCACAAAATGGACTCCGGCTCTACCAGTGGGATAGTCAGAGTATAACTCAGGCCGTGACAGGGGACAAAAGCAGTGTTTCTGTTTATTTGCATTTTGGACTCAATGTGCACGGCAGCATAATTGCCGAGGATCCTCTCAGAGGTGGTCCGACTCGATTTGAGAGGGCTGATTTTAGTGGTTTGGTGATATTTGCTAAACCTCTGCTGTTTACCGTAGTAATTAAGCCGTTTCTGAGCAGTGGGTCTCAAAGTACAGGCCTCGTGTCCCTGCGTGTCAGTTTGACAATAACATTCAGCCTGATTCGAGTCTGGTGATAGCGTGAGAACTTGAGATATATGTAAGTGCGGGTGTGTGAACGAAATAGAGGACGTGTTGTTGTGAGTGTGAGTGTGTTTGTGTGTGGGATGGTGAGCTGGGTTGGGCCAGTACAGGAAGTATTACGACTTAGCACGTTTGGTTTTCTCATTCTGGCAATGAACGGCATGTCATTTATCTTATTGTGCCATAACCAGGGCCAGAAACAGAAGGGAACTTACTGGTTTCTGACTCTTGACTTTGTAAGACTTCAGGACTTCCACTGAAAATCTGCCAGGCTGTCTGAATCAAAAGATTATCAATCTGTGGTGGTTTGCTGACTCGAGATATCCAGATTATGTAGAACATTATGGTTTGATAAGCCAACACTGGGGGAAAAAAATTAAGATGTACTCTGTTTTCTTTTGCAAGTACATTTCATGCATGAAAGTAAGTAAAATCTAAATTAAGTGCAATTACCAAGTATGCACTTTTGATTTTGCTCATTTTAAGGCAAGTCTTTAAACTAAAGTGAACGTTAGCATAGCTGTGTTCATTGAATGAAGCAAAAAACACTATTGTCATCATATAACTATCCTTCAGTCCAACCACAAGCTATACACTTCAGCACAATGGCAACCACAAAATCATCAACAACAGAAAGTCTTTTAAATGTCCAACATTAAATTAACATGCCTTTGCCCTTACTCAAAAACGCATAAAATAACACTCACTTTCAACATTTACTTTCCCAATTCAGTCCTATGCAAAGTGTTTCAGTTAATTCAACACAAATGAATTAAATAAACTTCAATTTTGTATATTTAAGTGGATTGGATACAGTGTGATAAAATGTGGTAAAATAGCTAATTTTAATTACTATATTTAACCCAGCATTTTTTAGAGCGTATATATGCTGCTCGTTCAATTTCTGTTCCTCACTCAAAGCAATTGTATGTCTTGAAAACACCTGGAATATAGTGTACAAGTCATTTGGACTACTATTATGGTACTTTTATGGTGATTTTTCATTTGGAGCCCCAGTTTCCATCCGCTGTCATATGAAAGAGAGCAGCCAGGATAGTCTTCAAAATTGCCCTTTTATGTTCCACAAAAGTATGCCATATGGGTTTAGAGCGACACGAGGATGACTAAATTACATTTTTGTGTGAACCATCCCTTTTATATGGCAGCATTTGCATTGGATTTGACATCCGTATTTATTTACCACTTTCCATTGAACCATTACACAGAAATTCAAGGTGATGTAATTTAATTTTTGATAGAGCAAGGTAGGTCTATTTTATTATTTTCGGGTATTTTGTTTTTATGCAGCTGTTAAACCTGATACATTGGCACCAGATCCCTCTCCTGTGACACAAAACACATCCACCTAGTAAAATTAAAACTCCATAATAACCTTTTATGACCGACATCGCTGACCTGCTCCAATGTCAGCACCGTTAAACCATGTGATACTTATTGCTTTTTAGTTTGAACCAATGCCACATCACAACCTGGGGGAGGCTCTTTATAAAGTTCATTTGATGCATGGCTGGCCCATTATAGTGCTAGAGTTCCATTGAGTGTCTTTTTACAGCTGTGAATCGAGAAATATCCAGTTATAAAAGTGACCTTCTGTGGTATATTAATGGAAGTGTATAATGCATACTACCCAGGCTCATTGGAAATACATACTTCTGCAAAACTCAAAACTCAAACCGTACATGTGAATCGCTGCAGTTTCCAGTTGAAATGAACACTAGAGGCAGTAAAACTCCAACAATTTTTATTCCTTTTCACACAAAGCATGATTTACTGGGCCAGAGTTTCGATTAAGAAAGGCTAAAAATTATTTGTACAATATTATGTTATGACTTTAAAACAATTGTAAAATGCTGCAAGATTTGAAATCTGATTCTTTTGAACATTAGCGTCACATATACAGCTTCATATGTATGAGTTTTCTAATGTAAAGTAGGTTTGCTCGGTAGGATAGGGCGCTGCACTTAAGAGGTTAAGCGCTCCGGCACGAATCCCGTGAAAATACAGTTCGACAAAACAGCTAAAACATGCATACAAGGCATGGTTGCATCAGTGAATGCTTTTTTATAACACTTTTAGGGTTGGGTTTGGTGTAGGGTGGCTGTTATTTTCCAACACGATAGAGCATTAACTTTTCAGCGAAACTCACCGGACATTTGAATACGTGCCTGAAGCAGCGTTAAAAAACCGTGGCCACGGTCATTTATTGAACGTGCATCTTAACGCCACTCACTGGATATTTCACTTTGAAACTGCTGCAAGATGTGCAGTAAGGTTTGTAATATCGGTGTTGCAGAAATGTCACCACAATTACGTATTTCTTATGAGCCTGGGTTCATGTTGCCATTTAATTGTATAAATTACTGTTATTTTTGCTCATCCTATGGGTTATGGTTGCCAAGTGTATCCTTTGGCATTTGTAAACAGATGCATGGAAGAAAATGTAAAAATCTGTTTTTATTTCTGTGACAGTGAACACAGTTATTATGCCATGCCGATTTCAATGCGAGAATGATTGTTTTATTGAGCTCGACTCTCATTACTATCATTAAACAGTGATGTTTGATAAAAGTTGAACCCACACTGGGAGGTCTGAGTTTTTGCGGCCTGTGTTTGTTTGTTTCTTCTCACAAGTTGAGTTGTTTTGAGTGGTTTGCATGCAGGTTCTGTGCCGAGCAGAACTCAATCTACTGTATATTTGTAAAGAAATCAAGTGGGAGACGAAAAGATGCATCCCACATATGTTTTCCGCTGAGAAAGTGATTTTTGCTGACTTTGCATATGTTCACTGTCATGTTTTGCTACCCAAATATTTTTCACTATTATTCTATGCTATAATTATTTGAACATAGCCACATTTTTGGAAATAATTCACCTGAGCTGCTCTCATCTCTAAAGTGCTGCTGTACAAACTAGAATAGAGTGAGAAAATATATTGATGCTGGACATCAGTACTGGAAATAGCTGTGGAAGGAAGTAAGTGAAGGATATTACTGTACTTTCAGTATTATGTTCTAATACAGTATGTTTTAATAAGAAGAACAATGTTAAATCAAAACATTGCCCCAGATGACACCTTTTGTTAAGAGAAAAAGCTACATTTTACTGTTAAGTAAAAACTATGCATTTTATCAAGTTTTAAGTCACTTACCTTGTTCATTTAGTGTCTTTTAGATTATTCCTGTTTGGTTGCAACTTGTCACACTGTAAAAAAAAAACTGTGACATTTACGGTAAAATACCGGCAGCTGTGGTTGCCAGAACTTCACTGTTAAAAATATGGTAGACTTAGCTTAAATTCACAATAAAAAAACGTATTTCATTAACTGATGTAATGTTAATAAACCAGCATATTGAAGTACTAATATCTGTTTTAAACCATTGCAATGCTGATAACCACCAAAAACAGGTGGTGATGAGAAAGACACATGATGAATCAAAGCTCATCACAATCAGCTCTTCCAAAAGCTGAGAAGGAAAATATTAATATATATATATATACATAGAAGGTGCACAGTGTCATTCACACAAACACTAAACACCATCATGGTGGTGACACACATGATACTGAAATAATGCAATAAACATTAATTTAACAACATTAGATTTAAGATGAAACACTAATGTACACAACTGATAAGAGAAGAAACATAGTTATTAAAACGGAAAAAAAAACTTTATGAAGTGTCATGCAGGGAATTCTAGGAGTGTCAATTTACAGTTTTTCACTGTAAATTATACAATTACTTTTTCTTTTACACCTCCAAAAACCGTAATTTTAACAGTATTTTACTGTAAAATTACATTAAATGTAATTACAGTTAT
>NW_015505828.1:250989-273694 GCF_001515645.1 Sinocyclocheilus grahami
ATATATATATAATTATTTTCAGACACCAGTTGCTTGTCACATTCAAATTGGTTGTAATAGTAATGACACTAATTTGTGGAGATCCAGTGCATTGAGTTCCACAAATCTGAATGCATTATTTGTAAATTGACTTGTTTATTTAGTATCTGTAATATCATTGTGTTGCCACTAGATGCCTGTATAGCCCTATGTAACAATCCCTAGTGGCTAAGACATTGCACATAATTTACACATAAATCACACATAAATTAATTTTATTACATTTAGATTTGGATACTATATACTATACTACTACATATTGTTTATTATATTATTATCAATGGCTACTTTTTTGTCTTTATCTGATTTTTGTTAAATTTTTTTGTTGTTGTTTCTTGAAACATTGATTTAAAGTGTCAGTTATTGCATTATTATTTCAGTCAAACCTATAAAACCCCTTTGTTACCCCAAACTACATATAAAAGCTTTATCAGTGGCATAAAAGAAACCAATGCAGCTACTTAATCATTTGCTACTCGTTAACGCGTTAACATCCCCTTTAAATAACGTGACGCTCTGCTCTCTATGACGCTGCTCCCATTAAGAGCTGTTGGAAGTGAATGAATTGATTCAGCATTTCGACACCTCCGTAAGGATGCGTTTAACTCGACAAAGCGGTCTAATAAAGGATGTATTGATCTCGTGAATTAGCGAATTTTACTACACAAATATTTTTTAAATTGGATGTTAAAGTTTATATGGGAATATTACATGACACGCTGATCCTTTAACAATGCATTGGTGCAAAAAATGCACACCTTTTGGACAAATGTGCCACAAATATTTGGACAAAAGTGCCACAAATACTGCCTAAACAAAATACTGACTTTGTGCACTTTATTTACTGTACCAATATTTTAAATTGGCCTTTGAACTTAGCTTTATCGCATGGCAAAAAAAAGTGTTACCTTGCCAAAGCACTGACAGAGCCCACTGATCTAATGGTGTTGCTGAGCGCTCCAAATGCAATCTTTGCATGCAACAATCAGGCAGCAATTGACAGCACTCTGATCTAGTGGCATACAGGCATCGTCAGATTGACAGTACTCTAGCCCAATAATGTTGGGGGATTTAATTTCAGGGTGACCGTGCCACTCTTTATTACAACCCTGCTAAAAGTGCCAGTACGTGCGCTCATTGGTGCCCCTTCAGCTGGTGGCACCCTAGGCGACCGCCTAGCTCGCCTATGCCTAGAAACGGCCCTGGTATATAGTATGGAAACTTACTGATAACCAATTAACAGTTTTTTATTGTAGCCTTTTTACTGTCTTTTACTGTTAAAATCACAATCATTTTTTACAGTGCATGGTTAACATTTGGTACAATAATTCCTATTAATTTCAATGACAGTTGTTCGCCGTGTTTTGGCGCTGAAACTTTGGATCAAATGAGTTTGCCATAAACATTATGTCACACATTATTCAAGAGCCACAGGTAGACACCACAAGAACATGAAGAACATGAATGCTTATTCAGATCTAAGTCCATTTCATACTTTTAGGAAGCTTCCGGGGGGAAAATAATCATGTACCATAAGTATTTGCAATGTAAAAAAAATAACAAAATAGAATGGTCATCAATGGAGAAAGACATTTTTGACAGCAAAATAGTGTAGTTACGGTATCCACCAGCAGGGGATAAATGATACGCAATATGCCCATGCAGCAATTCACATGTCTTAAAGTTCCTAATCACTGAGTTTTAAATAGTTGGTCTCCAAAGGCACAACAAGCAAGATATATTTGGTGGTGAAAGAGGTTCTGAAACGAGACGTTAAGAGGAATTTGCTAGTGTCAGATTCTGTAAACAGAGGAGCTGATTTGGTTTTGCGTGGGCTTCACAGATCAGCACCTCTCTTTGGGAAGAATAATGGAGCCTACTGGGTGTTGTGAGGTTGTGAGTCATCCCTGAGGTGCTTATTAGTCAATGGTCTGTTTCACGCAGGAAAGGTAGGCTTAATGGTGATTATGAGATTATGAGCGTAAACCCCTGTCCCAGCTGACGTCTCCCTCTGGACTGGGTGTGTGTATGTTGTAGCGTATATGTGTGTGGGATAATGTTGTCTTTCACACTGCAGGAAGAGTTTCGAGCTGTGGGAGGAAAAGGCATTTAAAGACTAATGCACATTTCCATGTGCCTTTGCTGATTTTCCTGGCTGAGCGTCATAGGACTGCACATTATCACTTCTTTAAAATCCCTCTCAGACTTGGCAGTGACTCTTGGGATGAAGATGGGAAATTCAACAATAACAGCTCATCGGACTTGTACTTTTAAAGTATCTGAGGCTAAATCTACTGCTTCAAAAGCTTAAATATGTTTGTCCTTTTGATTTAATGTGTCATGATATTACACCTTTTAGGCCTTAGAGTGATTTGACATCCAAAACTCAAGATTCAAAAGCCACTGTGGTCCTCTTTCTGGTGAATCAGCGTAGATGTGAGTTGAGCAGTGTGAATACAAAGGTTTTATGTGTAAATAAAGTTTATATTCTTTGTCAGATTTTGGAGATGTTGCCAAACCATCTTCTTCCTTTGAAAGCAACGCGGCCATAGACGTTAGAAACTTCTTAATGTGTTTTACGATTCAGAGTGTTCGACGACGGATGGAGAGACTGGGGAAATAAACAGGCGCAATGAGAGGAAAACAGATCAGAGCCGGGAAAGGGGCTGAAGAATTGCAAGATGGAGGGGTAATCTTTCGGGAAGCGGGAGTTTGGGCTGGACAAACTCACAGATGTTTTAAAGTGCTAATCTAATCTCTCTGCCAGGCCTCTTCTTCTTAACTCCTTCCTCCTCCTCCTGTCTTTCTCGTGGCTTTTCTGGAAAGGATGGAATACACTTTAATGCTTCTCAGGAGCATCATGTACTGTGCAAGGTAATAGGTCGCAGTCATTCATCTGCCTGTTAGCGGCCATGTTTTCGAGGAGGGAGACATGTGCAAATGTAATGAGGGCTTTTTCTCTTGGAAAGGATGGAGAATAGGGGAAAAAAAACTTGTAGAAAACCCAGTGCTGACTAAAAACAAGTGGAGAGCAGAGAGGAGGCGAGGGGGAAAAGGGAAGGATGAGGTTTTTAGGTAATGTCACCCTTGGTGACCATCTATCATATTCGATGAACTCTTATTTTTTTCTCTGGTAGTCATTTTATTCATTGAACAGCTATCATTTACTCACTCAATGTTTTGCTTTCTTTCACAACCATAATTTCATAGTTATGGACGTGATAAAATACCAAAAAGGATCACATTGCGTACCTGCTGTAAAAAATAAAAACCCCACATATATCCCAAATCATACTCTACTTTAGTGGAAAAACTGATTCTTGTATTGCTCTGGCCTACAGCTCTTCCTTTTCTCGTTTTCACCCCTTCTTTTTCTCTGGCTGGGAATGAGGAGTCTTTGTAATACAGTAGCCACATTGAAATATTGTGACAGCTCCTCTGATCTAGTGGCATACAGGCATCGTCAGATTGACAGTACTCTAGCCCAATAATGTTGGGGGATTTAATTTCAGGGTGACCGTGCCACTCTTTATTACAACCCTGCTAAAAGTGCCAGTACGTGCGCTCATTGGTGCCCCTTCAGCTGGTGGCACCCTAGGCGACCGCCTAGCTCGCCTATGCCTAGAAACGGCCCTGGTATATAGTATGGAAACTTACTGATAACCAATTAACAGTTTTTTATTGTAGCCTTTTTACTGTCTTTTACTGTTAAAATCACAATCATTTTTTACAGTGCATGGTTAACATTTGGTACAATAATTCCTATTAATTTCAATGACAGTTGTTCGCCGTGTTTTGTCGCTGAAACTTTGGATCAAATGAGTTTGCCATAAACATTATGTCACACATTATTCAAGAGCCACAGGTAGACACCACAAGAACATGAATGCTTATTCAGATCTAAGTCCATTTCATACTTTTAGGAAGCTTCCGGGGGGAAAATAATCATGTACCATAAGTATTTGCAATGTAAAAAAAATAACAAAATAGAATGGTCATCAATGGAGAAAGACATTTTTGACAGCAAAATAGTGCGCTGAAACTTTGGATCAAATGAGTTTGCCATAAACATTATGTCACACATTATTCAAGAGCCACAGGTAGACACCACAAGAACATGAAGAACATGAATGCTTATTCAGATCTAAGTCCATTTCATACTTTTAGGAAGCTTCCGGGGGGAAAATAATCATGTACCATAAGTATTTGCAATGTAAAAAAAATAACAAAATAGAATGGTCATCAATGGAGAAAGACATTTTTGACAGCAAAATAGTGTAGTTACGGTATCCACCAGCAGGGGATAAATGATACGCAATATGCCCATGCAGCAATTCACATGTCTTAAAGTTCCTAATCACTGAGTTTTAAATAGTTGGTCTCCAAAGGCACAACAAGCAAGATATATTTGGTGGTGAAAGAGGTTCTGAAACGAGACGTTAAGAGGAATTTGCTAGTGTCAGATTCTGTAAACAGAGGAGCTGATTTGGTTTTGCGTGGGCTTCACAGATCAGCACCTCTCTTTGGGAAGAATAATGGAGCCTACTGGGTGTTGTGAGGATGTATATCATCCCTGAGGTGCTTATTAGTCAATGGTCTGTTTCACGCAGGAAAGGTAGGCTTAATGGTGATTATGAGAATGGACTCGTAAACCCCTGTCCCAGCTGACGTCTCCCTCTGGACTGGGTGTGTGTATGTTGTAGCGTATATGTGTGTGGGATAATGTTGTCTTTCACACTGCAGGAAGAGTTTCGAGCTGTGGGAGGAAAAGGCATTTAAAGACTAATGCACATTTCCATGTGCCTTTGCTGATTTTCCTGGCTGAGCGTCATAGGACTGCACATTATCACTTCTTTAAAATCCCTCTCAGACTTGGCAGTGACTCTTGGGATGAAGATGGGAAATTCAACAATAACAGCTCATTGGACTTGTACTTTTAAAGTATCTGAGGCTAAATCTACTGCTTCAAAAGCTTAAATATGTTTGTCCTTTTGATTTAATGTGTCATGATATTACACCTTTTAGGCCTTAGAGTGATTTGACATCCAAAACTCAAGATTCAAAAGCCACTGTGGTCCTCTTTCTGGTGAATCAGCGTAGATGTGAGTTGAGCAGTGTGAATACAAAGGTTTTATGTGTAAATAAAGTTTATATTCTTTGTCAGATTTTGGAGATGTTGCCAAACCATCTTCTTCCTTTGAAAGCAACGCGGCCATAGACGTTAGAAACTTCTTAATGTGTTTTACGATTCAGAGTGTTCGACGACGGATGGAGAGACTGGGGAAATAAACAGGCGCAATGAGAGGAAAACAGATCAGAGCCGGGAAAGGGGCTGAAGAATTGCAAGATGGAGGGGTAATCTTTCGGGAAGCGGGAGTTTGGGCTGGACAAACTCACAGATGTTTTAAAGTGCTAATCTAATCTCTCTGCCAGGCCTCTTCTTCTTAACTCCTTCCTCCTCCTCCTGTCTTTCTCGTGGCTTTTCTGGAAAGGATGGAATACACTTTAATGCTTCTCAGGAGCATCATGTACTGTGCAAGGTAATAGGTCGCAGTCATTCATCTGCCTGTTAGCGGCCATGTTTTCGAGGAGGGAGACATGTGCAAATGTAATGAGGGCTTTTTCTCTTGGAAAGGATGGAGAATAGGGGAAAAAAAACTTGTAGAAAACCCAGTGCTGACTAAAAACAAGTGGAGAGCAGAGAGGAGGCGAGGGGGAAAAGGGAAGGATGAGGTTTTTAGGTAATGTCACCCTTGGTGACCATCTATCATATTCGATGAACTCTTATTTTTTTCTCTGGTAGTCATTTTATTCATTGAACAGCTATCATTTACTCACTCAATGTTTTGCTTTCTTTCACAACCATAATTTCATAGTTATGGACGTGATAAAATACCAAAAAGGATCACATTGCGTACCTGCTGTAAAAAATAAAAACCCCACATATATCCCAAATCATACTCTACTTTAGTGGAAAAACTGATTCTTGTATTGCTCTGGCCTACAGCTCTTCCTTTTCTCGTTTTCACCCCTTCTTTTTCTCTGGCTGGGAATGAGGAGTCTTTGTAATACAGTAGCCACATTGAAATATTGTGACAGCTCCCCCCAGATACATAGGAAGTGCATGTTCAGGGAACAATTCTTATTGCAGTGAACATTTTAGTGAAATCAAATACTGCTTGTTGTTTAACCTTAACTTGAGACCACCCAGCCAGAAGGGGCTAGGATATTACTCATGTCGATTGTTAATTTAGTATGAACAAAATAATTAAATTATTGTTCTGGTTTAATGAAATTAATTACATTTGTAATGCTTAAAATGGCCATAAATCATGATCTATGAAATGTCAACTGAATTGCATGTTGATTTTCTGACTGCAAGTTTCAATTCACACCTGTCCACTCCCACAGAGCGGTACACACGGTCCTTGTTTTTTTAGCCCTGTTACTGCAATCCTGCATTTTATTTTTTCCCATTGTGCATAAATCAATCCTGCACTTTTTTCCCATTGAGCATAAACCAAACACATTGTCAAGTGTACACAGAGCTGTTTATTTGTTTCAATATAATGTCAAAAAGATCAGTGACATATGTAGTAATCCTTATTATAGGTTACATTTATTTTCTTTAAGAACCATAAATTAAATCTCAAATTATATGGTTGGCTGCATTGCATATTTAAATTGAATGCTCAAAGTCGTCATTATCATCAAAGAGCAGGGAGAGGTGGTTCATTGAATATTGTCTTTGGAAAAATGTGGAGCCTTGAAGTTAAAAAGGTTGAGAACAACTGGTCTGTTTAATTATTTGTCTGCCACAATGATGGTATGTCTTTGAATTATCTTCATTTGTTTTTTTTCTTAGAAAATAATTATAGGTGATTCATTGCACATAATTCAATCAATTAATACATTTGATTAAGAGTCAAATTGAATGGCTTATTTGCGGTCATTTCAGCTGGTTATATTTCGTGCATAAACTCATTAGTCTCTTTTTATTTGGCATGTCATGAAAACTTGCTTAAAATAGATATACTCTTATGCTGTTGACAGATAGTGCTATAATGAGAAGACCTGCTGTGCCGCTCAGAGGACTCTCTGTTTCTGTATCTGTTTCTGGGTTGATGTAGTGGGCACTGTTGCTATTGACCCTCGCTCCTGTCTAGTCCATGTAGCACTTTGTATGTGAAAGCCATAAAACACATTCTATGATGATTCCATCCTGGCAACCAGCCTCCCACCTTTCCACTAAATTAAATTGCTAAATGACAGAGCTATGAATCCTGTCAGCTAAAATGGTTGGCAATAAATGTAGTCTACCCTATACTTGGAAAGTAAAGAGAACAGCCTTTGATGAAATAAGTGGTAACATCGCCTCTGCAAAAGGTCGAAAATGAGCACCTCACACCTATTAATTCTGTTCATAACCTTTAAATGCATACCCAGGCCAATTGTGGTTTTGACACGTTGCAGAATACTTGCAGACTATGAGTGGAAAGGTGGGACTAAATGGAAGAAAAAAATGTCTGGTGGTTTTTCAACTTGTCGGTCATGAGGGGACCCAGTGGACACCTTGTTGATTTACCATAGATCTCGCACAGAATGTCTAGAGACCTTTTCACATCTTTAAAATAGGAACAACGAACACCCTCACATGGTGAGAAAACTCGCCCACGACATGCAGTGTTCTTTTTGTTTTTGTGTGTGTTACATTAGAAAAAAAAAATTTAATAAAAAAATAGTAAATAAAACTCTGATTAGAGAAATACAAGCTTTGTAGTCTTGTGTCTGGGATTTCTTGATGAAAATTTGCGTACTAATCCTCCCATTGTCTCCACTGGTAAAGCACAATGATAAGTATGTTCCTTTAACAGCTAATTGCTGCAAGCTGTCATCCATTAGTGACGAAATCTTCTCAAAGCTTACAGTATTGAACTATCCTTCACATCGGTCTCATCTCTAAGCCAACATAAGCCTTCAAAGGGTCCTTTACAAATATGTACTTTGGTGGAGTTTGTGAGAGGTGTCGAAGGGATAATTTGAGGTCTATGGAGCATCCATTGTATGCTTGAACTTACTGTCTTCCTTAATAACTGTCAACACACAGTCTATTCCACTGAGAGATGAGTAAATTATTTATGTGGTTTCAAGAGCTTATGTGGCCTATATAGAGCTTATCTCGTATTTAGCCTAGAATATGTATCTACAAGGTGTTGGGTGGTCTCACACAGGCCAGGAACACTTACATCTGAGTCAAACTAAATGGTCTTTTGATGTAAAATCTGCTCAAGTCAGGACTTGCTGAGCAGTGTCTCCTCTGGGAGTCTTGGATTACCCTCGACTACAGGTGTTAAACGCACTGGAAAAGAGAATGTATACCGCTCTCCTGCTGTCCTCTACTTCTCCTCCATCTCACTCACACTCATTCACCAAATTCCAGCTGAATCTTCAGAGGACACACAGGATAAGACAGTCCCCCATGCCTACAGCATCCGGCAGTAAAGTTTAAACTCTAATTGACTTTCCTGTCCATTCGGATCCTCCCTGATAGTGATGTCACCGATGCCCCCTCCTTCCACCCACCCTCTCCAATCGTACAACACACACACACAAACAAAGATAAGGTCAGGGCTGCTTTGGATACACAGTACAGGTCAGATTTCCATTTGCAACTTTTCATTTGGGTCTAAATGTTTCTTTTGCAGGAAACAGGAAAAAACGTGAAAGATAAAGTTGAGCACACAATGGGCGGCGGCACAGCCAGTTGATCTGACATTATCCGAGCGAGTGTTTATTCTGGAGGGAGTCATGAAGGTGAAACAAAACTAATGATGATTCAAGATTAATTTACTGTCATTGGTGCAAATGAACAGCCAGAGGGTGCCAGGAAAACACATCTATCACCAGCAAGAGAGAGAGAGAGGGGCATGAAGATAATGAGCGCAAAAGGAACGCAAAAAGCAAGAGAGACGAGAGAGGGAGCAAGGTGTGCTCGTCCTTCCGGTGGAGTGGACTGCATTGGTATGCATCTGGCAGGGCAATGAGAAAATGTCTGTAACCTCACAAGCATCGTCTGACAGATTGAATTGCATCTGTTGAATCAGTTGAAACACCCCCTTCTCAACACACACACACACACACACACACACACACACACACGCACAAATACAGAGAAACCAGTTCGCCCATGCAAGGACACTGCTTTCCAGAATCTTCTGTAGCATAGGACTTTACGATACAGATTTTACATACTCAATATGCCAGACTAAAAATCAGACATTGAAATATAGAATATAGAGTTCGAAATCTAGAGCTAGAAAGTGACAAAGATTTGAATTTTAGATTCAACTTTTTAAAAAATTAAAAAGTTTCCAGTTTTAGAATTTCATCTGAAAACTTGAATCTGAATATTTTCAGGTATTATCATGTCTAAATTTATAATAAATATTTTTTGTAATTTGTTGTAGCTCTTTAAAGTGCACAGGCACAACAGTCTGCAAAAATATTAACATGGCAGTCAAAATTGGAAATTGTTTCATGCTTATCTGCTTCCAGTGATTCACTGCACAAAACGTTGTAGGCACCACAAACGATATCCGCTGTGTGTTAAAAACCACATTTAGCATTTACTTTGTCTTTTATTTTGTGTAGTTTTCTTCATGGTTTTCTGGATAATGGTATGTCACCCAACCTGTCCTAACCTAATCCGACTAGTTCCAACTACCTGACAAAATCTCATAAAGTTTGATTTGATGCACAGTCTAGATATGGGAAGAGTTTTCTCCAAGAGTTGTTCCTGAATGCATTGTCTTCGCCCTGTCAGAACAGACATGCAGCCCGTTTTTGGTCAATGAGTTAGTTGCTGGAAAGAACTGTTGGGTGAGTGAGGGAGTTTGTCTAGAAATAAAAAGGAATGAAAAAGAGCGAGACTACTGTTGGATGATAAAAACGAGGATCTTCCTGTAAACTTGCTCTTGGTTGATGTTCACAGTCACTGTTGGAAAGGTTCGGAGAGAGACATATCATCGCCCTCACATTTGCTCCTCAGAGTTGGGAGAGTCTTCTGCATTCCGACACGGGTGGGGCATCCTGAATTAATTCATTTATTTATTGGCCACAATGTCCTTGTGCAGATCTGTGAGAATTCATTCACAAACTGTTCCTATCTGTTGTGGCGTGCCGTTTCTGGCTTGTGGCCGGCAGGAAAATTACATAAAACCGAATGCAACCCTCAAATGTCACTGGGAATATTTCTTCTTAATCCCTCGGGATGCTCTGTTGTTTGACTGTCACCATCTGCTCGCTCAATAAACTTTATATATATATTTTGTGCACGCATTTTCAGTTCTAGCATGAACTGGCACAATTTTCGCATTCCATAAATTACTCATTATAGCCATATAGGGAAAACAGATGAGATTAACTCTTAAACTAATCAAAAATGTGTCACCCACCCCAACTATGGCCATGATATTAATTCATATTTCCTTCTCTTCTCATCTTACCTTCCTCTTCTTCCCCTCTATCTCGTTTTGTTTTGCAGTTCAGCTCTGTCCGTACTCACCCACCAGAGGCAGGAGGAGTTCCCGTCCACTTTAACCTCTGATGTGTGAGGAAAGGAAATGTGGCCCCTCTGGTAATGACGTACTAAGAGGCATTAATGTTTGCATTGATGTAAACTGGCATCATTTTAAATTCAAGTTTTTTTTTTCAGGGACTGAATGTGATATTCAAGGTTCATTTATTTGTCACATATTACTTACATTTGATGTAGTGCAGTGAAATGCTTTTCCTTGGTGCCTCGTTTTGAAGTAATACTGTGTTATGTACAGTTTTACCGTACTACCCAATTTTTTTTTATAAAAAAAGAATACTTGCCAGGCTATACATTATCTTCTGTGTTTGCTCAGTTAAATTGAAGTTTACCACAACTTTGGTAAATGGACAATGCATAACCAGAAATTGACAAATTCATACAATATTTGATATTCATGTTGATATTCTGTTTGTTGTTAGATGTTACACTTTATTTTGTTGGTCCCCTTTTCGAAATTCTGTTGACTGTAAGAAACTTGGCAACTACTTGTCTACTAACTCTCATTAGAGTAGTATTAGACTGTTAGTTTAAGATTTGTAGATTAAGTTGGCAGTGTTAGCAGATATTAAGCAGACAGTCACTAATTCTCTAATGACTGCTATGTAGTCGCAGAGTTACTTACAGTTAGTAGAATGTCTAAAGTGGGCTAAAAAATAAAGTGTTACCTTGTTAAGATGATAAAAAGTTTAAAAAAGTAAAATTTTTAGGCTGGTCCACCTCAGGTCAACGGCACTCGTCAATGTCAAAATATTTAACATTTTGAAGAATTGAAAAAAGCCAAATAAATCAAAGTAGGCAGGGTTTATCATTCACAGAACATTTAGTTGTATTTTTAAAAGTGGGCGAGGTAATAAGTAGCTAAACATTTAATAATATTTTACTAAGTATTTTGAGAAATATATGTTAAACGACTGACAGTGACATAGAGTAATGCAAACTATTCAATTATTTTTTTTATTTTGACATTTGGATTTGAAAATAGCCTTTATCTTTTGTGATTCATGTAAAGAAAATAAACATTAAGTATGCCCTTTTTGACATGTTAGGCATACAACTAAAAGGTTAGTTCACCCTATCAATAAAGTCAATGAAGACTAAAGTTTTTTTGAATTCACTGAATTCACATAATTACTTTTACATTGTTTTCTGAACATTCTGAAGCTTGAAATTTTAGGTGAACAGAGTTTCAATGGAGGGGCAGAAATCTCCCAGGTTTCATAAAATATCTTTTGTGATCCAAAGATGAATGAAAGTCTTATGGGTTTGGAACGACATGGGGGTAATTAAATGATGACACATTTTCATTTTGGACTGAACTATCACTTTAAGAGTAAATGTGTGCATATTATTTGCAAAGAGTTAAAATGCATTATTTTACAATAAGTTCTAGTTCATTTTACTTGAGCTATTTTTCTTTATTTCCTTAAAACCATTTAAATCCCTTCTGTTCTTTAATTACTTTATATAAAAAGGATTACATTACAACATCACATCTCAAACACATGGTTACGACCTTGCAATGTAAATCCATGAATCTGAACTAAGACATCAGATTAGACATCATAAATAAAATGAGCTGGTGCGTGTGGATACTTTTAGTTTGATGGTGGTTAATATGAGTTTATTTAACACTTTAACACACTTATGCTCCAATCATTTTCTCTCTCTCTACTTTTCAATGCAAATGGACAAACACGGCTTGCTTTGCATTCGATAGAAATTCCAAAGTGCATTCTGAGATAAAATTCCTTTCTCTTCAGGTCATTGTTTGTTGAAAGACAGAGAGAGGGAGAGAGAGCAAAAGCTAAGGACAGAGAGAGAAAGTGATGAGATTAGGACGGGGCGTCCCATGCCTCGTTCCCGTAGCCGCTCTTTGAATGAAACGGTGAGAGACCAGCAGCTTCCTGTGAGTGTTAATCGCTGTGCTGCCAGCATACACTTGGCAAGCCTTGCTTTTCTGCATTACATGATAAAACACATCTGGCCATCACAGATATAAAAAGACACACACACACATTGTTCTGTCTCCCTCCTCCACAACACATTCCAATGATATCATCGGTGTAAATGTAAATGACAAGGTCGTCACATGGGTAAACATGCACAGGGTGTGTGTGTCTGTGTAAATATATGAGGCTTGGCCCGTTTTGTTATCAATGCAGTGATGAGTTTGAGAGCATAGTGTAGGTGGACAAAAGTTTGTGTTTGTGGCCCCTGGACTCTCACCTTGGCCCTTAGGGGCCCTGACACCTTCTTCTAGAGACACACTCAAGCATCAGTTCACCCAAGGGAAGGTGTCAACGAAACAAAGATTTCAAATCATTGTTAAACTTCAGTTCTTGATAAACTAATGCTCAGTAAATGGTGATTATGTATATTCAGGTTGGTGGTGGTAGGCTATAACTGCAATTTCATCTTATCTCTTGTAATTGTGACTTTGTTTCTAATTGATTCCATAGTTACAAACAAAAACAAGTACTGGTTAAACATGCAAGAGCTGCTGCTGATCTGTACAGTTTTCATTGAATCAAGTCCATATTTGTATATGTAAATACAGTTAAAAAAAACATATATTTTTAGCCATTCAATGACAATCAATAACATGACCAGTAACTTCAGTAGACTGCAAGGATTGAATTTGCTAAATAAAATAATAGACTGATTCATTTTTATTTGACATTAATGAGCAATTAAAATAAAAGAAGAGCTCGATTTGAGAAGTTTTACCTCAATAGAAAATTTACATTTACAGAATTTGTCATTCAAAAGTAGAGTTTCTAGCTAATATACTTTTTATGATTATTAATTTCTCTCCATTTTTTTTAAATATGCATTTATTTAGGCTGCTGCAAGTATATATATATATATATAATGTTGAGTTTTCTGGCTGGTAATAGATTATTATTGCCATTCTTAATTAAGTAATTAATTATTAGATTGCCGGGAGCCATATCACCCTGTAGCCCAAGACTTGTTGTCCACTGAAGCTAAGCAGGGCTGAGCCTGGTCAGTACCTGGATGGGAGACCTCCTCGGAAAACGTCTCAGGTTACGTATGTAACCCTAGTTCCTCGAGGGAACGAGACGCTGCGTCGACAAACGCTAGGGGAACGCCTTCCGATTACTACTATTTAAATGTATTTATTAAAAAAAAAGTGTTTTAAAGAATTAAAGGGGTCATATGATGCTGCTAAAAAGAACATTGTTTTGTGTATTTGGTGTAATGAAATGTGTTTATGCGGTTTAAGGTTAAAAAAACACATTATTTTCCACATACTGTACATTATTGTTTCTCCTCTATGCCCCGCCTTTCTGAAACGTGTCGATTTTTACAAAGCTCATCGGTCTGAAAAGTGAGGTGTGCTGTGATTGGCCAGCTATCCAGTGCATTGTGATTGGCCGAATACCTCAAGTGTGTGACAGAAATGTTACGCCCCTCACCATATTGTGATGCGGTATCCCAGCCAGAGCGAAGAGACAAAAACATGAAAACCCATTATAAACGAGGCATTTGTTGCATCCAGTGGGGACATAATTTTGGATTATAATGACTTATACTGTGTTTTTACGCAAACCATGTCTGCATTTGTGATCGGAGAGATGACAAACAACAAGTGCTACTCTACACTGCTCAAAACTCGCGTTTGAATCGTCAGTGGCAAATCCTTTAAATGAAAATGTACTTACAGTCTGTGAGTCAGAACAGCCGGCATTGTAGTCTACTCTACCAGGATCAGGAAACAGTCCTCCATAAAATGCGCTGCACACATCTGAATATTTGGGTTGAAGTGTTCTGGAACAGTGTTGTAAATACAATTTAACCACTGATTTGTAGTCGTGTCCTCTTTTGGAAGACCAAACAAAGTAGTTTTGCTTTCACAACCAAACACACAGCGTCACATACGGCGGGCTTGAGAGCGGCGCGGCCGGCGGATTTGATGAATTGGCGGCAACCACATGTGACGACCCCGGGCTGGACTCCGCTTCGTCCACAGTGAATATCGTCCTCTTTTGGAAGGCCAAAACAGAGTAGTTTCGCTTTCACAACGAAACACAGTGTGTTCACGACGTGGCGGCGGCAGCAACAACAATACTACAGCGAGAATAAAAGTTACGCCTTCTTTCTTTGCGTGAACATTTGAGCGGCGTTATGCAAATCTTCCCACATCGTGACGTAGACATGTGGGGGCGTGTTAGAACGAGGCGTTTTAGGTAGGCGTGGTTGACTCTTAAATTTTATAAAGAATATCTCTTTGGATTTGAGACTTTAGATGTTTACAGATCTTCTTTATGCACCAAGAGCTTGTAACACTCCAAAGAGAAAGAAAAAAATTGAAATCGCATCATATGACCCCTTTAACATAAATGGACACTGGTAAAAAAAACAAAAAAACACTTGTTAATATTTATGTAATTTTTATTTGTTCGTACATATGTAAAAGATGCTGGATATGCCTCACTATTCCTCTCCCCCTCACATAATGTGACAGAGGTAAAACCGGGTTAAGAACACAGAAGCTCACACTGTAATCCCATATTCTTATCTCAACAGCCTCTACTAATGTGATCATCATTCTCTCCACTCAGGTAATGTTTACTGCAAATAAACCTGCTCATTTCATCATGCAACATTGCTAAGACAATGGTTCAACTACTGTTAAACTGTTTGACTGCTTATCATTCTGATAAGAACTC
Organism: Sinocyclocheilus grahami; assembly: GCF_001515645.1. Lineage (NCBI taxonomy): Eukaryota > Metazoa > Chordata > Actinopteri > Cypriniformes > Cyprinidae > Sinocyclocheilus > Sinocyclocheilus grahami. Next base: position 266,320 of record NW_015505828.1, read on the forward strand.
CCATCTCGAGTCTTCTCTTGTTAAAGCGTTATGAGCTGTCATTCAAACACTCAACGTGACGATATAATCTAAAACTGCTGATACGCAGCCATTTATTCTGATCTTGTTGATTGTATGACCTCTACTTCACGTTGTTCAGTGTTAGTACGCGTGGCATACGGCTGCTGGAGTCTCAGATGTCAGTTTGCGCTCATAAACGATAGAAAGTGACGCTCTTGTCCTGCAATTAGCTCTAATCTAGCCCTCTGTTTATCGCCGGTGGAGGCAGGAGGCGCATAAAGCATCAGCCAGCCCCAGGGGTGAGGGGGGCGGGGGGCTTTCAGAAGAAGAGGAAGATTAGAACTAACAGGAAGTGCGCTCTCCTCTGCTCATGTAAACGTGTCTGGGTGACTGGACGTCTGAAATAAATAAATCGGCCTTGTGGGAGACGTCCGTAGCAGCGGTGGAATTTTTCCTCTGAGAAAGAAAAAGCAGCACGACACACGCATACGCACACAAACCCCGGAGAATCCAAACAGGAACACCTGTGATTCCCTCCACCACATCCATGATCCATCTCCATGCCGACCATACTGTAGGTAAACAGTTTACAGTAGACAACATGAGTGAAGGAGGCTCTGTGAAGAGCAAAAGCAAAAAAAAAACTATCTATCTATCTATCTATCTATCTATCTATCTATCTATCTATCTATCTATCTATCTATCTATCTATCTATCTATCTATCTATCTGTCTGTCTGTCTGTCTGTCTGTCTGTCTGTTTATTCATCTATCTATCTATCTATCTATCTATCTATCTATCTATCTATCTATCTATCTATCTATCTATCTATCTATCTGTCTGTCTGTTTATTCATCCATCTATCGATCTATCTATCTATCTATCTATCTATCTATCTATCTATCTATCTATCTATCTGTCTATCTGTCTGTCTGTCTGTCTGTCTGTCTGTCTGTCTGTCTATCTATCTATCTATCTATCTATCTATCTATCTATCTATCTATCTATCTATCTGTCTGTCTGTCTGTCTGTCTGTCTGTCTGTCTGTCTGTCTGTCTATCTATCTATCTATCTATCTATCTATCTATCTATCTATCTGTCTGTCTGTCTGTCTGTCTGTCTGTCTGTCTGTCTTTCTGTTTATTCATCCGTCTATCTATCTATCTATCTATCTATCTATCTATCTATCTATCTATCTATCTATCTATCTATCTATCTATCTATCTATCTGTCTGTCTGTCTGTTTATTCATCTATCTATCTATCTATCTATCTATCTATCTATCTGTCTGTCTGTCTGTCTGTCTGTCTGTAAGGCCTATATTGTTTTCACCATGCTAAAGTAAATCTCATGTAACAATACACTAACATTACATAAGATGTTATTAACAATAATCAGATTAAACAATTATTCTGCCAAGTGACAGTTAAATAGCTTATTCACATCTGTAGACTTTTATGCTGGAAAAGAGCAAACTCACTTGGTGCATTAATGTACTGTAGAATGTGCAGATACGAGTGTGTTTTTGAGCTTTATTACACAGTGTGGCTCATCCAATCAGAATTTAGCATTGTACTAATTATAATGTAAATAACACAACAGCGTGCAACAGTATCTCACAGTATCCTTCACTGTTAGTGAGCAGTAAGCTGTGCGGTATGTTATGGATAACTCTATAGAGACTTCAGACTCTTGCTGAAAAGTGCAAATCATCCGTCTCTCTTTTATCCACATGGGTGGCCTCTGGATTTAATGCACATGTCCAAAAGCTGCCATTTGATATCAGAGAGATATACATCGCTCTCTAAACACTCAGCACAGTTTGGGCGTCAGACATACCGTCCAACAGAAAGCTGTGTGACCCGTTGTAGAAATAAAAAATACTAAAAATCATTAAGCGTTTGAACTTTTCATGGAAACTGTGTCTATGCAGGCATGCCAGAGAGCTGATGGAATATGAAACATAGTCTCAGATCTCTGATCGCAAATCCCATTGAAAGGATGACGGTCTAATCCAATATATCTGGGGTCAGGCGGCTTGTGAAAACGTCCTTCAAAACATCTCAAGTCAGGAAGATAATGTTTCACCCACTGATGTGGGGGTTAAAACACGAACAAGCGAGATAAAAATGACAAAAGACAGATCGAGTGAAATGACAGAGAGAGAAAAACAGCAGGTCGTAATTCATAGCGGGTAAGACGGAGCATGACAGACGGTCCCACATTGCTGGAGATGTTATTTATGTCTGGTGCGGAGGCAAGGCCGTGATCCCAGCCAGATGTGGACGGCTTCCAGAGGAAAGAGCCTGCAGGTGCTCAGATGCACATTCACGCCACCTGTGCTCTGTTCCTGTCCTCCCTCTGTACCTCCACAGGTCACTCACAGGGCCTCCGAAGGTCGAGTTGAGACCCCGTACCATGCTGTACACAGAGACCACAGTCCAAAAACAGCTGCCTGCGTGTGTGGAAGGTAGTTCTAGTTGACTTTTAAAGCATGAATTCGAAATAGCAGTAGTTTCCTTTCAACAGAGTTTAGTCTTGCGTCACATCTGGCCGTGGTAAACAACAGGACAAACTCATTATGTGCCAAAAGAAGACAAAAAGTGTTGCGTAACTTTATTATTTAGTCTTCCATTCAACTTGGAATGGTTCTTGCATCATTTAGGGGTTTATTTTATAATAATGAATGGCTGACTATATATTATCCCACTTAAAATTACTTTTATTATCGCACTTGTAAATGAGTTTAAAGCTTACGCTAAGAAAAATAGTACATTGCAACATAAAAAAAGAGACAAACACCTCAGTATTACAATATTACAGTTTTTCTCATTCACTTGGGCTAATATTTTTCTCAAGTGCAATTGCCCCAACTAAGCATATTTTTTTTAATGAGAAATCATAACTTAATTTTATGTCCTCAAATGTGTTTATACTATAATATTATATAAATGTAAATGTTTATATAATGTAATATCACTTTTTTGTTGACACTGAAAAAAGTGTCAGAAACAGAAAACTTTCCATCTCAGATAATTATGGAATATGCATGTATTTCTGACAGATTTTCATAATCGAATGGAACATTTTGCATGTGTCAGCTCACAGGAAGTTTTGTGGAATTATAGATAATTCTGCTCAATCTTTTGCACACAAGAAGTAACTGTTAAGAGGTCTGAACTTATTGAACTTAATCTAATTCGAGTATTGAGCCAAAGCCAGTGAGAAAAGCTCATTTATATATTATTAATAGTCTGCAGTTGAAGTTTTTTTTATTTTTATGGATTAGTTGCAATCTTACGTGTCTTTTGTCTCATCCCTTTGTATCTCTTATAGCTTTCTTGTGCTGACTGAAAATTGTATTTTCTTGCTTCAGGGTTATTATAGATAACTAAAACTAAAACAAAAACATGCATACATACATACATGTGATGAAAATAAAATATGGGGGAAAAAAAAAAACTTATTTTACCTAGTTACTTAAAATAACATTTCAGCTATTTGCCAAAGCAAATTTTTCATTTGGTTTCACCTGATGTACTCGAATAACTAAAATTAAAAACTGTGGACTTATTTTTTTAAAAATCAATACCTAATAAAAATGACAAAAACAAAATAACTAAAACGTTTATTAAATTGAAATGAAAACAAAATACAAAAATAAAAACCAATATATATATATATATATATACAGTGGGTACAGAAAGTATTCAGACCCCCTTAAATTTTTCACTCTTTGCTATATTGCAGCCATTTGCTAAAATCATTTAAGTTATTTTTTTTTTTCCTCATTAATGTACACACAGCACCCCATATTGACAGAAAAACACAGAATTGTTGACATTTTTGCAGATTTATTAAAAAAGAAAAACTGAAATATCACATGGTCCTAAGTATTCAGACCCTTTGCTGTGACACTCATATATTTAACTCAGGTGCTGTCCATTGGAATATCTGACCCATCAATGCAGCGATTGGCCAATCAGAATCAAGTATTCCAGAGAGCACAGAATTTAAATGTGAGTCTGTTTCTGCTGTTTGCTAATTTGCAAAACTAGGTGCTGCTAAACTAAACACAGACAGCATGTGCGAATCATTCCTCCATCCAAGTCTAGGGTTCGGGATGGCCTTGTTTGACTGGAATGAGACTGAGTGTGGTTACGTGTGCATGCGTGTCTGTATATGTATTCTTTTCCTTATCTAGAGCCAGTGTTTATTCAGATCCAGACTTACTAATAGGATCAGTAAGTACACTGGCCGAGAGCGACGTGCCCTGGGACCCTGCCAGTCCATCCCTCCACCTCTCCATCTATTCCCTTTCCTCTCTGCCCTTTTATTTTGTCTTCTTCCCATCTCATCATCCATCCCACCCGGATCGCCTCCAGCCCCTGATCATGAATCCTGCCGCTCTTCCGCTCCTCCGTTTGACAGTACTGAACAGACAATGTCAGGCCGGCCCTGCTTAATGTGGGCAAGAGACGGAAGCGGCGGCGTCTGGCCTGATGATGACTCACCCGCTTTGGTTGATGAAGGTTGGTGACCCCAATCTGTGAGAGGGAGGAGAGATGGGCGGTCACGTCGACGTCAGCGGCTCGACGAACGGCTAGATGTCCTTGTCCTGACGGACATAAATCAAGCTCTGCAGGAAAAGATGTCAGGGGAAGTGGAAAGGAGAGAGAAGGAACAGTGTGTTGCGAATGAATGTGCAAATTATTACAAAAGAAGAGATATGAGAGCTAGATCTCTATAAGCTATTGAATCAAAAGTCCGGTTACACAAATGGTTTTAAGCGTCTCTTTCAAAACTCTCTTAAAGGGTTAGTTCACCCAAAAATGAATATTAGGCTGCATTTTACTCACCCCCGAGGCATCCTAGGTGTATATGACTTTCTTCTTTCAGACGAATCCAGTCGGAGTTATATTAAAAATTGTCTTTGATCTTTCAAGCTGTTTAATGCCACTCAGCGGGTGTTGCAGTGCTTCAGTCCTAAAGAAGTTAAATAAAAATCACCCATCCATAAAAAAAAGTGTCTCACATGGCTCCGGGGGGTGAACAAAGGCCTTCTGTAGTGAATCGATGCATTTTTGTAAGAAAAATATCCATATTCAAAACATAATAATCACTTGAATCTAGCTTGCGCTCACTGTTGTACACTGGAAGCAGCTCCGGGCGGATGACGTATGAGGTCGGCGTTGCGCATGCGCCGCTCAGAAGTGATGCACGCTGAAACGCAGAGGAGAGATCAAAACAAAACACCGATCACTAATTAGAAGTACAAAACGAGGATTTGTAAAGAAGAATGTCAGAGGATTTCGATATAAGCCAAGAGGAGACTGGTTTTCCTTTGCTAAAGTAAGGAAACTTTGCTCCTGTAAACAAACGTTGGCTGTCACGAGACTCTCCGGCGCATGCGCAACGCCGACCTCATACGTCATACGCTTCCATGCAGGACTGCTGGCGCAAGCTACATTAAAGTGATTATTACGTTTCACCCCCCGGAGCCGTGTGAGACACTTTTTTTTTTGGATGGGCGATTTTTATTTAAGTTCTTTTGGACTGAAGCATGCAACACCCGCTGAGGGGCATTAAACAGCTTGAAAGATCAAAGACAATTTTTTATATAACTCCGACTGAATTCGTCTGAAAGAAGAAAGTCATATACACCTAGGATGCCTCGGGGGTGAGTAAAATGCAGCCTAATATTCATTTTTTGGTGAACTAACCCTTTAACTCTTGTGCTGTGGTGAAAATTTTGTGTTACCGGTCAAAAATGACTGTCCTTTTAAAACTTTCTTGTAAATCTCTCATTATCACCAAATATTGGTGATTAAACTTGTCCTCTTTCAATCAGCACAGGTTTTGTATTTAATTTTGGAGCTGAGTGATCAAAGGCCTCATTGATCTGAACTCATGCATCTCAGTTTTAAGTGAAAAAAGCATTTGTGGATAACTTTGTCAATGTTCACTAAAGAGCTGAGGTGCATGAGCTCAGGTCAGTGAGGCCTATGACCAGTCAGATCCAAAAACAAATACAAAACCTGTGCAAATTGACAGAAAACAAGTTGACAAAAAGATTGAATATTAGATTTGATGACCGTATAGCATAATGAGAGATTTACAAGCACATTTTTTTTGTAGGACGGTCATTTTTGACCAGGAACACCACAAGTGTAACAAGGTGGGGGAAAAAAGTCCTAAAAAAGTAGAAAAATTACTCAAAGTTGTAATATCCTGTGTGAATAAAGTCAGTAGGTTTTAGTCGCATGCGATAACATTAACTAGCATTTTCAGGAAAAATAAAATCCTCTCTGTGTCACAATAACACAACATGAGGGTTGAATTAGATTATTTTTTGTGAATGTTATCCAGAGTAATATTCCTGTACCACCACAGTTTTTCTATTTAACTGTTGAGTAACACAATAAAGCCGCCAGTTCATATAGAGAGTTACAGTCATCCAGACAAGATTGTGCATGAGTGCATCAGCTAGTGGAAAGGGCACCTGTGATCAACTTTTTGTTGTTGTTGTAAACGTATTTAAACAGTAAAATTTACATGCTGTTCTGTAAAGTTGTTTACAATTTTACTGTATTTTTTACATAATTATTCTGGCAACCACAACAGTTTTGGTTCTGTAAGAAAAAAAAGGTGTACATTTCCCATAAAATCTTCTTTTATGTTGCCCAGAAGAAAGAAAGCACTGTGTCTTTAGTTTGACTTAAAACACAAACCCTTCCACAGAAATACTCACCAGAGTAAAATAAGTGATAAAGAGCCTCTCCTTATTCCATCTGCCTGCCGACTGACTGTGATCATGAGAGAGATGAGAGGATGAATGCAGGAGCGAGAGGAGGAGGAGAGCAATGTAACAGCTTAGAGGACATAGGGATGGGATGATGGGAATCAGTCCGTTGCACTTTTTTTTTTAAGCCTTATGAATGTAACAATATGCAGAGAAACGGTCAGCAAAATCTGTTTCAGAAAGAGTCCTGCATTATTTTTATTTCATATTATATGATTTTATTTCATATCATTTTATGTCACAGGGCCACTTAAAGGAAAAGTTCACCCAACAATTATAATATACTGTTGTTATCGATTCCACTACACTCATGTTATTGGCAATCTATATTTATTTCTTCAACAACATGAGGGTGAGTAAATTATTTTTAAATGAACTATTTATTTAAAATCTTAATTTCTATTGAAATGTATGTTTGACCTTAGAAGCAGCTAGACTGGTTTTCATAAAGAAAACACACACACACACACACACACACTCTCTCTCTCACACACACACACACACACACACACACACACACACACACACACACACACACACACACACACACACACACACAACCACACACACACA
>NW_015505828.1:274282-277249 GCF_001515645.1 Sinocyclocheilus grahami
ACACACACACACACACACACACACACACACACACACTCACACACACTTAGAGTATTCTTTGCATATCCTGTCCACAACATTCCTGGAGTGATTCAGTGTAACTACTTGAATAAATTGAGGGTGATTCATAATGTGTTTTGACAGAAAGTCCTTAAAATGCCTCTCACCAGAGAAGAATGCTGTTCAGCATCAAAATGAAAATAACTCTGGCATGGCAGCGTCCCCGTTTTAGGACTTGGACCAACAACAAATGTACTGGCTTCCAACAGGAAACCGCTCGATAGATATTGCTTGTCTACTTCCTGTTTTTGTCTAATTGGAGAATTATTCTAGCAAATTCTTAACAGCGTTCATTGTCTGCCTGTCAAGCCGAATGATTCCATCATGAAACTCCCTGAAACCCGTTCAGTGAGCTCACTAAAGACGAATACTGATGCTTTTGAACCAACTTTTATTGTTGCCCATGCAGTTCATGTCAGTGGCGATCATATTCTTTAAGGAAAATGAGGATTGGATAAAAGATGAAAAATACAAATTACAGATATATTGGATATTGAAAATTGATGTTGAAAAGGACCACTAATGAATCCCACTTCATGACTTGCTTTTGATTGATTTTGCAGTATCATTTCACTTTGATTCAGAGTTATTTTAGTATAATTTGGATATACTAATATTGTATTTTTTATTTTTTTGCCTTTTAGTTTTAGTATTTTTTTGGCAGTTTGAATTTATATAAAATTATGTATAAAATATTTTTAACTTCTATTTAAGTTTTAGCTTTAGTTTAGTTTAAAATATATATATATATTTTAATTATTTACGTTAACTAATTTTGTTTCAAGTAACAAAAATGTTTAATTTATTTATGGTTTCAGTTTTTGTCTTTTTTTGATAGAGCATGAATATAATTATAATATAATATAATATAATATAATATAATGCATTTTATTTATAAAATTTATTTTATTTTCAGTTTTAACTTTAGTTATTTTAGTACATCAAGTTAAACTAAATTCAAATGTAAAATTTTATTTAATTTCAGGTTAACATTTTTGTAATTTTTTATATAATTATAGTATAATATAGTATTGTTTTAAATATATTTATATGTATATTTTTTTAATTAATTTTTATTTTAGTTTTAGCTTGAGATATTTTAGTACATCAAGGTAAACTAATTGAAAATGAAAAATGTAGCAACTAGCTGAAATAAAATATTTTATTATTATATTTTATTTCAGTTAACTGATTTTATTTCAAGTAACTTTTTTATGGTTTATGTTTAGTTTTAACTCTAATAGCGCTGGTTTGATTTTAGTGGCAGGCTGGGCATCAGACACAGTTAGCGCTATAGAATTAGCATTAGGTTTACATAAGATGTTGATCCAGACTCATCCTTCTTTAGTCTGTACCGTCGCACCGCTCCCCAGAACCCAAAACATTTGGGTTTTTGCAGACTGGCCTTCGGAAAACCTCTCCATAGCCGGTTATCATGTTCCCATCGGATAATGCGTGGGAGAATGGTCAAGTGAACTTCCCCATAAGACAGAGTTTAATGTCATCTAAAGCAGCGCGGTCTCTCATTAGCACAATCTTCCTGTGTTTAATCCCGGAGGGGTGTGGGGAGAGACCCTCCACTTTGATTCAGATAAAAGCAGCTATCTCTCATCTCTTTATAATTAGGATCTCCCCTCGTGTCCAGTCCTTCCTGGCGAGACGGAGGCCGTGTGTCCCACCCAACCTCCACCTGTTTGTCCAGCCAGCGCAGACACAACAAGCAGCATGGGACATGAAAACTCCTTTTAGAGGAGTTCGCTAAGACAAGCTTACTATTGCAATTGTTGAGATTTAGGTTTGGGGTTTACAGCAAACCTCTGTGAAGTATGTATCTGGTCACAGATTATATGTGCTACAGTGATACCTGATGCCTTCATTTCTTTTTTGCAATTTTTCACATGCTATTTCTGTGGATATTTTATTGATTTTCATTATATAATATGAAAAGCCATCCTAAAAAAATAGTATTATATTTTATTATGGTACTATTTTTATTATATTTATATATATATATATATATATATATATATATATGTGTGTGTGTGTATACATATATACAATTTTTTTTATTGTGATTTATAATGTGAAAATATACAACGAATCAAAATTCTGGCATAATTTCCAATTTTGTCACTAATAAAGTTTTAGGAAGCATTAGTGTATTGGGCTGTTAAGAAAAGTGTCATTGAAGAACATATATGCAATATTTAACATTAAAAGTGTAAAGAAAATAAAAAATTTTTTGGTGAAATTCAATTTTATATATGAAAATTATGTTACCGTAAAATGACTGTGTGAGTGTGTGTATAATGAATAATAATTTGAGAGTGAAAATTATATATAATTTTATTGTACGCAACCTCATTTGAAAAATGTGCTTCTATATGCTTAAATTTTTGCGAAACTCCCCAAAAATGGACAAATATACACAATTCACTGCAGTTTCCAGCTGGAATGAACACTAGTGGCAGTAAAACACTAACAACATTCATTCCTTTTCACTTTGTTCACTGTAAATCAGGAGGCTGCAGGCACAAAACATGCTTCTCATCATGATCTTAAAGGGGTTTGATCCTAACCCTAATGACTTTTTTAGACAAAAGAAAACAATTACTGAAAAAAACTACAGTGGAGATGGAAAAGGGTTAAAATAGTTCACTTAAACCATAAAAATAATTCAAATAAAATACACATGAACTAAAATAAAATATATAAAAATACATATAACATAAACAATTCTTAACCTTATCTTATTTCAGCTAGTTCCCAAAGCAAAATTTCTCATTTTCATTTCAGTTTAATTTGATGGAATATGGAATATGGAACGGAATAATAATAATAATAACAAAATGAATATATATATATATATATATATATATATATACAGTGGGTACGGAAAGTATTCAG
>NW_015505828.1:280042-293171 GCF_001515645.1 Sinocyclocheilus grahami
ATATAACAAAGAGTGAAAAATGTAAGGGGGTCTGAATACTTTCCGTACCCACTGTATATATACAGTAAAATCTAATAAAAAAATATAAAATTACTCGAGTTCAAATAAAGAGGAAAATATGATATGAAATGAAATTTAGAATATAAAAATATTATATTAATATTATATTATATTAAAAATATATATTAAAATACCATACTGTATCTCAATTATCCTATTTTATAGTGGATATAAAAAATAAAACCATAAACATTTTCATTACTTGAAAAAAAAAAAATATATAATATATATATATATAATTCAAACTTATTTTGATAAAACATTTATCATTTTCATTTTAGTTGAACTTACTCTACTAAAATAAATAAAATTGAAAAATAAAATTAATAAATACAATGTAAACATTAAAAAACTAACAAAAATGTCAAAAACAACTAAATTCACTGAAACTTATATTAACTAATAGTAATATTAAAATGACCAATATAAAAGTAAAACAGTAAAAAACAATCAAAACCCAATATACAAAAAAGCTGTTTTGAAACTTTACTAAAATAACCAAAACTAAAACAGAAATAACATTTATAGAAAGTATATAGACATTTAAAAAAATAATAAAAATGACAAGCACACAACAAAATTACAAAAAAAAAACTTTAATTAAAATGAAAATGAAAGTAAATCTGATCATCAGGTGCACATAAAAAACGATCAACACCCCATATATGAGGGAAAAAAGAATTTACATGATTAATGAGATTATAATAGGCATGTTTTACTAGGTGGTGAGTAGAAAAATGATACAACTTCTAAAATATATTACAATATTTTCTTCAAATACACTTATATATCAAAATGATATTCTTGAAATAAAAAAATAATACAAACAAAATATTTAAATAATTAAAAATGTAAATAATATATGCAATAGCACACATGGAAAGTAAAAATTATTTTTTTGACTTGCGTCATATTTAGGGTGTCTATGACATCAAAAAGCTGCTGTAACCCTCACTAAACTGTGTTGATGCCTCACACGTAGAGTCCACTCAGTAAGCACTTCTGCAAGTGAACAGCAATCCAAAGAAACACAGATCAATGTGTTAGTCCTTTAGTCCTTCACTCGTTCCTTGATGGATTCAATGAAACATTTCAAGCAAATGAAGGAGAGGAAGATGATTAAATCTGAGCCATGAACGTCTGACGTAAGCGGTCGCAGACCTGCATCTCAAAACATGATTACTGCTGGCTGTAGGTGAGCAAAAAGACTCGGTTCATGACTTGAGATATGAATTATCATTGCATGCCCTTGTAAGCTTCCTGATGAAATGATGAGGAGCTCTGAGCACACAACAGGACGGGTCTGTCTGTGTCCGTGTGCTGTGGGATGAGTCATCAGGCCCCGCCGCTCTGCAGGGTAACTTCACAAACAAAGGCACAGTCATTGAACAATGTCTAATGCTATTCTAATAAAACCGGCTTTGGTAAACAACCTCGTACCTTTTAAGAAGATTGAATGTCATTGATTCTCCTCGCTCCATTAGAAGAGTAACAAACTCCTGTGCCCTTAAAAAAAACTTTTTGGACACAAATACATGACTAATATGCTTTTTTGGTGTGTTTTCAGGGGAAAACTGTTAAGACGAGTCATTTGGAGATTGCGCGTTTTGGTGCAGGTGGACACTTTAAATTGAGTTTTAATCTCGAACACGGTCAGAAGCTTTTAAAGACTGCTCCTGATGCTGATTGGTCAAAGCACTATCCCAGCTGTGCTATAATGGAATCAAATGTTGGGATTGTAGGTTATTTTGCTTCCGTAACTTCATACTAGAGGGACGAAAGCATCCAAAATACACATTTAAATGTGAAAAAAATTAATCTGTCATCATTCGCTCGTCCTCGTGTCATTCAAAACCTGTATGGATCGCTTTCTTCTGTCGAACACAGAAAAATATATTTTGAAGAATATGACGGTAGCCATTTATTTCCCTTACTGTGGAAGTCAATTGGGACCAAAAGCTGTTGGTTACCAACATATCTTCTTCTGTGTTCAGCAGAAGATTTGGACGAACTATTCCTCGAAGTGTTTATTTTGTTACATTTTATCAATTTGATTTTGTAGATTTCAATAAAAAAAAACAAAAGAAAACTCCACTTTGGTAGCACTTACACACCGTAACAGATTTATTCCTATCTATGTTCTAAAGATTTATACTGAGTGGTTTGTTCATATATCATTCACACTGATTTATAACATTTTATTCCTAAAAAAACATGCCGATTTTTTTTTCTCTTTTGTATATTTTCCCCGTCTGTTGGCTTGGCGCTCATGTGCGTTCTCGAGGATTCGTCAGTAAATCAGTCCTGTCATGACGTCATTTCCCTGTGGCTCCAGAATGGCATTTATGGTGCATTTTTGTAATGTGACTCATGTGCCGTTTGGATTAGTTTAATGATTAGTAGATACTCTCTAGAGTCTACTCTTAAAGGGGTCGTATAATGCGATTTCAACTTGTCCTTTCTCTTTGGAGTGTTACAAGCTCTTGGTGCATAAAGAAGATCTGTAAAGTTGCGAAGACTAAAGTCTCAAATCCAAAGAGATATTCTTTATAAAACTTAAGAGTTAACCACGCCTACCTAAAACGGCTCGTTTGAACACGCCCCCACATGTCTACCTCACTATGTGGGAAGATTTGCATAACGCCGCCCAAATGTTCACGTAAAGAAAGAAGGCGTAACTTTTATTCTCGCTGTAGTATTGTTGTTGCCGCCGCCGTGTCGTGAAGACGCTGTGTGCTTGGTTGTGAAAGCGAAACTACTTTGTTTGGTCTTCCAAAAGAGGACCACTTCGTCATGCCTGGAGCTGATCCGTGCTGGTCGCTGAGGAAATACTTTAACTTAGTGCTGTGGATCGCCGGATCGGCTCTCACCGTGGACGAAGCGGAGTCCAGCCCGGGGTCGTCACATGTGCGGTGAGGGACGTAACATTTCCGTCACGAGCTTGAGGTATTCGGCCAGTCACAACGCACTGGATAGCTGGCCAATCACAGCACACCTCGCTTTTCAGACCGATGAGCTTTGTAAAAATCGACACGTTTCAGAAAAGCGGGGCATAGAGGAGAAACAATAATGTACAGTATGTGGAAAATAATGTGTTTTTTGACCTTAAACCGCATAAACACATTTCATTACACCAAATACACAACAAATGTTATTTTTAGCAGCATGACCCCTTTAAAAATAAAGGCTCTTCTATTGGCGTCAGGAACCTTTAACATCCATGGGAACTTTCCATTGCACAAAAGGTTCTTTAGATTAGAAAAGAACCCCAAAATCACTGCAAGAACCTTTATTTTTAAGTGTTGATTAGGGGTTAAAAAGAAAGACATTTTAAGAATGCAGCTCTCAACGTTGCAAAGCTTTATTACACGCAGCAAGCAGCGCCCTCTCGCGCCGAACACCCGCTCTCACGCCTCGAAAGCGCACGCAATCACATCCTGGCATCTCAGAAGCGCCTCCCTCTGAACCCCGAGAGGAGTCTCCAGGTCGGACACCTGCAGGGTCAGCACGTCTATGTCCGAGGCGCCGAACCTCGCGTGCACGCGCACGTGCTCGTGCATGTCGAACCGGACTCGTCTGCCCGTCATCAGTAAGAGCGCCCGCAGAAACCTCTCGCGCAGCTCCGCCCGCAGCCGCTGCTCCTCTTCATCCGAGGAGGAGGAGGAGGCGGGAACGGTTGTGGGACAGAGAGCGATGAAGCGGGGAGAGTTCGGGTCGAAACCTCGGCTGTTCGGGTCCGGTCCTCTGGGCAGCCGCAGGACGCTCACTGGAGTTTTCATACTGCTCCTTTAAATCAGACACACATCGCGAACTTTCATGTTGCAATGCTGATCTTATACAACGGATACAAAGTGACAAGTGTTTACTCACCTCATTCAGCACGCGTCTGAACGTCCGACCGGAAGAGCGGTTTGTTTTTCAAAATAAAAGTCTTCAAGCGAGGTTAAAATAAAAAGTCATTCAGCAAAGATGCGTTATATATTGATCAAAAGGGACATTTATAATGCTAAAACTAAAACATATTTCCGTTTCAAATAAATGCTGTTCTTTTGAACTTCCCATTCATCAAAAATCAGGGTATCTTCCGTCCAATCAATTTTTGTTTTAATATTGAAATCTGAAAAACGGGCACATATTTCGTTTTTCAATTATTCAAACAAAACGAAAAATCAAGAATCCGGCTTACTTTTTCGTTTTTACATTCAGGGATAGAAAACGAATAAACAACTTGAATATTCGATCTCTACATGTGGGCGGGAATGAAACGCCCCTCTCTGCTAATTGGTCAACCAAACATTACAACATAATAATAGTCCTAAAAAAAAACTTAATAATAGTCCTCCGCTTCTATTGATTCTTAACATGTTTATTTCTACTACATTTTATCTCTTCATCAAACAGCCAGATTAATGAATGGCTTGACACAAACCATACTGAAGCAGAGCCTTTTGGCCCTAGGCATACCTGTTTTATTATAGTTATCCACCCATTAAAATATGTGTGGCAAAGCTGCGCGATGCACTGCAGCGTGGGGAGAATGTATTGTAGACAAGCGCAGACCACTATTAATTTATGTGACACAGGTAGTTTTAGACAATAAACTGAGTTCATTTAATTAATATGGAGTATTGGCCAGCTAACTGATGGCATACACAATTGTTATTTTCTCTGCCAACTAAACCCAAGTCACAGAACGAAATATGTGCCCGTTTTTCATTTTTCAGATTTCAATATTAAAACAAAAAATGATTGGATGGAAGATACCCTGATTATCAAAGTATCCTGAAAAAAAGAAATGTGTCACGGTTTCCGCAAAAATATCGATTGTTTTCACCAATGATAATAATAACCTATTTTTGTTTTTATTAAGCACCAACAATAATTGAGCAGCAAAGCAGCATATCAGAATGATTTCTGAAGGATCATGCGACACTGAAGACTGGAGTAATGATGCTGAAAATACAGCTTTGAAAATCACATTTTAGAAAACTTAAATTGTAGTGATATTTTACAATATTATTGACAATTTAAATGACACCGATATGACTTTGTTGCATTAAAAATCAAACAAATTTAGGTATAAATAAACAAATGAACTACTGTAGCCTACATGGATCTGGCTTTCAGACACACATGTACGCACACGTTTGCACACTGATGTGGGTTTTGGTGTGGATGTGCACTCTAAAAAATGCTGGGTTAAAAAGGGACAAACCCAGCTATTGGGTTGTTTTGACCCAGCAGTTGGGGTCAGAACAACCCAACCACTGGGTCAAAACAACTCAACAGCTGGTTCAAAACAACCCAACAGCTGGGTCAGAACAACCCAACAGCTGGGTCAAAACAGCCCAACAGCTGGGTCAAAACAACCCAACCGCTGGGTCAAAACAACTCAACAGCTGGTTCAAAACAACCCAACAGCTGGGTCAAAACAACCCAACCACTGGGTCAAAACAACCCAACAGCTGGGTCAAAACAACCCAACAGCTGGGTCAAAACAACCCAACAGCTGGGTCAAAACAACCCAACCACTGGGTCAAAACAACCCAACCACTGGGTCAAAACAACCCAACCACTGGGTCAAAACAACCCAACCACTGGGTCAAAACAACCCAACCACTGGGTCAAAACAACCCAACCACTGGGTCACAGCTGGGTCAAAATAACCCAATAGCTGGGTCAAAACAACCCAATAGCTCTGTCAAAATAACCCAATAGCTGGGTTTGTCCCTTTTTAACCCAGCATTTTTTAGAGAGTGTAAGGAGCAGTGAGCCGTAAAAACCACACACAGTCGAAGCACACTTTTGTATCTTATTTACCCCTAAATGTTGTGTGTTAGTACCTTAAGTGTTAAAAAAATTAATCTGTCATCATTCGCTCGTCCTCATGTCATTCAAAACCTGTATGGATTGCTTTCTTCTGTCGAACACAGAAAAATATATTTTGAAGAATATGACGGTAGCCATTTATTTCCCTTACTATGGAAGTCAATTGGGACCAAAAGCTGTTGGTTACCAACATATCTTGTATAAATGTTTAGTAACATTTATAAAACAACCCAACAGCTGGGTTTGTCCCTATTTAACCCAGCATTTTTTAGAGTGTGTACGGAGCAGTGAGCCGTAAAAACCACACACAGTTGAAGCACACTTTTGTATCTTATTTACCCCTAAATGTTGTGTGTTAGTACCTTAAGTGTACATATTAGTACCTCTTGAAAGGGTAGCTACCGCCACAGAGCTTTTGCACATTTTTTTTTTTAGCTACAGCTTAAAACGATGCCCTCAGAGCAAAAATGTAGGTTATCCACCATGGCATATAACATGAATGATATAAAGGATTTTTGAGTGCATATTAATTTAGTAACTGGAACATGCAAAATCTTCCCACAGCTGAATCATTTTGTAGACTCTACAGACTCTGTATGTATGTTTGAAATCTCGACCGCACCCATTTCTCATAACTGAGGAGAAGCCCAGCAAACCATATAGACCAAGTGTGAATGGAAACTGCTACTCCTGTAGTTGCAATATACTGTAGTCAGGCCAGACTGTCAATAGTAAGTCCAAATGTAAGTCAAAGTTACACCCATTTCTTTCTTCACTTCCCGTCTTCCTATTCTTTCATTATGATTATTTGTAAGAACGGATATAAGTTGTGCTGGTTTGCATAATGGTGCATCATTTCCGATCGCATGTACTTCCTCAAACATGTCATGCTGATCTTTTGCACTCCAGCAGTGCCCTCAGACGACCTGCACTCTCTTTTCATCTTAAAACAACTGTAAGTACTGATCGTCTCACTCTATTCATCATCTACTGTATTAATAATGCTTTGAATATGATAGAATGATGATATTTACTTGCAGTCTACTTCATAATAATCACAAATGCACTAATATCCAGACATAAAAAGTGAAAGTGATCCAAGGGATAAAGTGGAAGTGATATTAACTTTAAGCAGATAACAGTGTGCATGTCATGCAATGGTTTATTTTTCTGTTGTATGAGAGTTACTTTTGTGTATACATGAGATGTATTGTGCGATACAGTATTTATGTTTAAATATTGACTGCATATGTGCCTGTTGTAGTTTATATCCTTGAAAGGATGGAGAAGAATGGAGGAAAACCACATGAGCAGCATTATGGGTAAGTCTCTGTTGCAGTTTCATGTTGCATCATCACTATCAAACACAAAGGAAGTTAACAATTATGTAACACAAAAAAATAGACATTTTAATGTGGTAGCAGGACTTCAAGAAGATACTGACAGTGCGACAGCAAGAAGTAAAATCAGAAGCAAATCAGCGTTTATTGTCATTCAGCCGTGATAGTCATAGTGAAACAGAATCGCTTTTGTCTAGAGGAACTGGTGCTAATTATGACATTATTGTTGAAAGCATCCTCACTTTACAGCATTTTTACACAAGTGCCTAAATCTTCTCACAGTACTGTAGCTTTGCAGGAAGGTTTCTTCAAGCGTCATGGCGATGTTGCCACAGGTCTTCTGGATTTAGTTTGTCTCAGTTTTTTCTGTTTCTTCATGTAATCGCAGACGGACTGGATGATGCTGAGATCAGATGTCTGTGTGCAGCACTGGTTGTTGTCAGACAAAAATCTCACTGGATTATTACAATGAATGGCAAAAGGAATGTTTAGAAATGTAAACTGATATTTCCTACTGACACACTACAGCAAACGATAGAAATAACTGACTTAATCCATTTTTTGTTGGTTAAAATACTAATGGCCTAGAACTTGCACAGTAGTGTATGTATATACGCACACACACACACACACACACATGTTGTGTTTCCATGTTTTATGGGGACTCTCCATAGGCGTAATGGTTTTTTTACTGTACAAACTGTATGTGCTATTGCCCTACACCAACCCTACCCCTAAACCTAGCCCTCACAGAAAACTTTCTGCATTTTCAGATTTTCAAAAAACTTTATTAGCTGATTTATTAGCTTGTTTACCCGTGGGGACCTCAATTTAGGTCCCCACCGTGACACGAGTCCTAATGTTTAGTCAAAATATAATTTCAAAAATACAATAAAATTAAAACTAATTGAAAATAATAAATACAATGTAACAATTTATTTAGATTTAAAACTCAGAAACCAGGTTATGTTGCAGGGCAACATATATGACAAATATATTAGTAATATATTTGTTGTTTATGTATATGTGCAAAAATGTATAAATGTTTAGTAAAAAAAATTACATTTTAATGTAATAATTTTGATTTAAAACTTTAGTGCTTTTGCTTTAGTTAAATACTTTAATACTGTAAAACATTGTAATAATCTCATCAGAAATTGTATAATAATGTTATCTGTATCTATGTAATAAAGAAACTATGCTGAAATGCAAAAATCAAATGTTGTATATACTGTGTCAATTAATGTTTAGATATATAGTGCTTTATATTGATGCGCTTTTAGCTCTGTCCCATTAACATGTGTTCATTTATGCAACAAATGCTTCTGTGTATTACTTGAATATTACATTAACTGTATAACTGAATAATATCATATTCCGTTTCATCATCAGGCTGGTTTCGTCAGCGCTTTGGAAAACAAAGAAATGATTTGGACCAAGTCCAACCAGGTAAATGTTCTCAGACGTGCTCCTCCGGACACTCCTCCATCTCAGCCAAGCCGTCAGCCTCAGATCAGCCTCTGCCCTCCGTGCTCTCCTCCCCCTACCGCTCCTCTCTCAGATATGATGTTTTCGTGTGTCACAACGATGAGGACAGTGATCTAGCACAGAGTCTGGCCTCGTTCCTAGAGGCCCCGTCTAGCGGCCTGCGATGTTACCTGCACGAGCGGGACTGTCCCGCAGGAGGCGCTGTGTCCACTGAGCTGCTGCAGGCCGTGCAGGACAGTCACTGCTGGCTGTTACTCGTCACTCCAAACTTCGTGAAGGATGACTGGTGCTTGTATCAGATGCACCAGGTCCTGTCTGAAGGGCCCATGTCACAGAGGATCATCCCGGCTGTAGTAAACATGCCCAGATCACTCAGACGTGCTCCTCCGGACACTCCAACACCAGCAGCTCCTCCTCTTCCTCCATCTCAGCCAAGCCGTCAGCCTCAGATCAGCCTCTGCCCTCCGTGCTCTCCTCCCCCTACCGCTCCTCTCTCAGATATGATGTTTTCGTGTGTCACAACGATGAGGACAGTGATCTAGCACAGAGTCTGGCCTCGTTCCTAGAGGCCCCGTCTAGCGGCCTGCGATGTTACCTGCACGAGCGGGACTGTCCCGCAGGAGGCGCTGTGTCCACTGAGCTGCTGCAGGCCGTGCAGGACAGTCACTGCTGGCTGTTACTCGTCACTCCAAACTTCGTGAAGGATGACTGGTGCTTGTATCAGATGCACCAGGTCCTGTCTGAAGGGCCCATGTCACAGAGGATCATCCCGGCTGTAGTAAACATGCCCAGATCACAGCTCCCGCTCGAACTGCGCTTCCTTTTTACTGTGGATCTGAACACGAATAAAGAGTTCGGCTACACTCTAGTCTACAAGACGGTACTTCATTGTGAGTATTTTGCATCTAGTATAGAGTGTGTTCACGACACGTCATCAATCCGGAAGTCGGCCATATTGGTGGCAGTGAACGTAACAATGCCATTTATCTGAATGGAACTCACAAATTTTGCTGATTACTGCTGCTGAAGACGGTCAATTATTGTCGACTATACAGTTGTATTGTCAATTATACAAATCCGACTCTCTAACCATATTTTATTCATGTTCATATTTTTGAACTGAATACATTGTTTTCACAATGAACAGACGAATGCTCATTCTAAGTGATTTGAATAAATGTGTTAGAAAGTGCGATTATTTAAATACAAATGAAATAGATGCAAATAGTTAATAATAAACTATTATGCATGTACTGACAAATATGCATCACATTAAGTTTATTAGTTAGTTTATTTTAAAACTCTGTAATCCACATGGAAATGTTACATGCATTTAAAATACAGAAATTCTATCATTCAC
Source organism: Sinocyclocheilus grahami (assembly GCF_001515645.1). Classification (NCBI taxonomy): domain Eukaryota; kingdom Metazoa; phylum Chordata; class Actinopteri; order Cypriniformes; family Cyprinidae; genus Sinocyclocheilus; species Sinocyclocheilus grahami. The sequence goes on from NW_015505828.1 coordinate 290,120, forward strand.
TCAAACCCATGTTGTTCCAAACCTTCATGACATTTTATTTCCATAGAGCCCAAAAGCAAACGCTTAATAAATCAATCATCCTGGCCGCTCTTTTGCATACAGTGAAAATGAACTGACGCTCAGGTGTGTTGAGGTTATAGTGATCACGGATGCTCTTTATTTTGCAAAACTAGACTCTAGACAAGATGAGAATAAATGAAATAATAGTACTAATAAAGTAAATAAATAAAATACCTCACCAAAGCACAAAGTTACATCAAACTACACAAAACTAAAAATAAAATTACTATTACTAAAATGTTAACTAAAATTCAAATGAAAACAATATAGCAATAAAAACTAGTTCAACAATTATTAATAAAAATATCACTATGATGCAGATCTGTTCTGTGAAACACAAAAGGAGAATGTCCACTCTGCTCTTTTCTGTATGATGAAATTGAATGTGATGCTGTCGGCGTGACGTGGCCAAGTATGGTGACCCGTTCTTGGAATTAGTGCTCTGCATTTAACCCATCCATTCAAAACACACACAAACACACACCGTGAACACACACCCGGAGCAGTGGGCAGCCATTTATGCTGCGGCGCCCGGGGAGCAGTTGGGGGTTGCTCAGTCGTGGTATTGAAGGTGGGAGAGAGCGCTGTACATTCACTCCCCCCACCTACAATCCCTGCCGGTACGAGACTCGAACCCGCAACCATTAGGCCACGACTTCCCAAGGTCGTGGCCTAATGTTTGGACTTGTCAAAAAATATACTGTTTTTTAAAAAATATGTATCCATAATCCAACTCGTGCAACTTTTCAAGTCTTCTGAAGTCATAGAATAGCTTTCTGTGTACAATTTGAGTAATTTGTCACTTATTGAGATACTTACAGTATACTTACAGTATAGTGGGAAAAGGTGCTTTACTCTTCTGGCTTTGTGCAGCCAAAAAACTTCATCACATGAGACAGAGATAAAGCCTTTTTTTCTGTAAACCAGACTGGAATGTTTATATTTCAATCTTTCCCACGCTGACTTTGCTCGACACTTGTAGATGCTTTGTTACGTCTGGAAACATAATATAGATTCTCAACAGCGTTTCTCGTTTTTTACAGATTTGAAGGACATGTCTGAGAAGGAAAAGCCCAGTAGTGCATCTCAGTCTGACGGCTGAGAACAGAATTCCAACATTCATTGTATTGACCGCAATGACAAGATTCTTCACTTCCAAGAAGTGACATCCAAGCTGTATCATAACTCTATATGCACGGTCTCTCCGTCTAATGTCTCAGAGTTCTCAAAAATAAAATTAAAGATGAATTATATCAAAATTGGTTCATCTAACCGTTAAAGGGATAGTTCACCCAAAAATGAAAATTCTGTCATAATTTACTCACCCTCAGGTTTTTCCAAACCTGTATGAGTTTTTTTCTTCTTCTGTTGAACACAAAAGAAGTAGTGTCTTATATATATATACACACACTACCATTTAAATGTTTGGTGACAGTAAGATTTTTTAAATGTTTCTCTGCTCACCAAGTCTGCATTTATTTGCCCAAAAAATACAGTGAAAATTGTAATATTGTGAAATATTATTACAATTTAAAATAACTGTTTTCTATTGTATTATATTTTAAAATGTAATTTATTCTTGTGACGCAAAGCTGAATTTACAGCATCATCACTCCAGTCTTCAGTGTCACATTTCTTATTATCATCAGTGTTGAAAACAGTTGTGATGTGGAAACTGTGATGCATTTTTTAAAAGTTTGATTTAATGAATAGAAAGAACAGCTTTTATTTGAAATATAAATCTTACAGTCACTTTTAGTCAATTGAATATGTGTCCTTGCTGATTAAAAAAAAAATCAGTTATCTGATTTGATACTCTTTATTCGTGCTACTTGAATTGGTGTGTATAAACTATTAATATTATCAGTGCTGTTTATGAGGTTTTTGCACTGATTGTTTTGTTGAAATATGATATCATCCTCTTGTTTTCCATAGTGAGGGTGTCAACCCAGACTTTTATGAAGATATGTATATAGTGTTAAATAAATCAAGCGACCTAGTTTGCAACAGAAAGTCATAATACATTAGCTCAAACGCGCTGAGGCATATGTTTCCCTTTCTGATTTTAGGTCAAAGTCAGATTAGAAGAAGGGCTTATGTAAAATATCATTTTAAAATTATTCTCACTCACATACACCCAGCCACCCACCCATATAGACATGTGCACAGAAGGAAATTCGAGCAGCTGCAGGTATAAATGACATTCATTGAGTTTACTGTAATGCATATAATGAAGATTCACATCAGTATTAATAGCATATCTCATATGCAGATATTATTAACCACAGAGAGCTCAGGATTGGTTTTCTGCCTGTCATCTGTGGTTGAATTTGTGCCATGAGTAAGATGTTTCACTGGCATTTCAATGCTTTCAGAAAGGTTTTAAGCCACAGTTGGACATGCCATGTAAACCAACAGGACACCTCAGAGAACTGCAAAGGTGTGATTAAACGTTCTTGGCAAATAACATGTCATCATCCCCACTGGCAAAAATGCATGGCTTCAAGCATTCAACACATTAAACTGGTCCCCAATCACTCTTTTTTGCTCTCATTAGAATTATTGTAAAAGACTTTCCTTTGTCATTCAGTTGCTGAAGTATGTGCATGATGTGCATTAGCGCAACTGAGAGAAAGCTGCTTTGATGGGGGATTACATAAGATTATGTTGCATTTAAAATTAAGCTCACTCTGACAGAGACTGATACAATGCTTATTTTGTTTCTTGACTTTATATATATGTTTTGTTTGAACTGTTCCTTTTAAAGCATTACATTTTCTGAAAATGTGTACTCACCTGTAGAAAAAATTCCAAAGCAGTTTTCAGTGTTTAATATGAACAGTCACGACAGTAAATGTATTTTATATGAAAACAAAATGAAACAGTTAAAGAGATGAAGAGCTTTGCAACTCATGAACAGCTCGGATTATCGTGATGTTTGTATCAGATGTTTGGACTCTCATTCTGACGGCACCCATTCACTGCAGAGCAT